>NW_015388288.1:2294-147157 GCF_001527695.2 Protobothrops mucrosquamatus
GGACTGGCCTAGGGTAATTTTTTAGAGGGGTTTTAATTATATTTTAATTAGACAACATTTAAATATTTCTTTTTAACTAATTTTAAATTTTGTAATTGTTTTTGGTGTATTTTAAATTGATTGTCAGCCGCCCTGAGTCCGCAAGGAGAAGGGCGGGATATAAATTCAAACAATAAATAAATAAATAAATAAATAAATACGTCCACAGCATTTTGCTGGTCTACTAATTTAGTCATTTTGTCGAAGAATGAAATAAGATTGGTTTGGCATGATCTGTTTTTAGCAAACCCATGCTGGCTACTAATTATAACTTTGTTACTTCTATTTGTTCGCAGATCTGTTTTTTGATTATCTTTTCTAGGATCTTCCCAGGTATTGATGTTAAACTGATTGGTCTATAGTTTCCTGGGTCCATTTTTTCCCCTTTTTGAAAATGGGAACCACATCAGCCCTTTTCCAATCCTCAGGTACTTCTCCAGTGCTCCAGGATTTTTGAAAGATGTGGTGCAATGGTTTTGAGATAACATCTGCCAACTCCTTCAGAACTCTGGGATGTAATCTGTCGGGTCCCAGTGATTTATATTCGTCAAGGTCAGATAGGTGTTCTCTTACCATTTTCTTGCTTATTTTAATTTTTGTTTCTAGTTTGTCTTTTGCAGTAGTTTTTTGGGTATGTTGGGCTATAGTTTCTTTTTGTGTGAAGACTGATGCAAAGTATGAGTTAAGCAGCTCTGCTTTCTCCCTGTTGCCTGTTATTTCCTTGCCATCTTCTTTCTTTAGTTTCCTTGACTTTTTTCTTGTTGTAAATATGTTGGAAGAAACTTTTTTATTATTATCTTTGATTTCTGTTGCAAGAAATGTTCATTCTGAGCCTTTGCTTTTCTGACTTCATCTTTGCATGTTCTGGCTATCTGCTGATAATCGGCCTTAGTTATGTGCCCCTTTCCATTTTCTGTATTTGTCCTTTTTGTCTTTCAGTTTGTTAGAGAGATCTTTGTGCAGCCATGTTGGTTTCTTCTTTAATTTCTTGTTTTCCTTTTTCAGTGGTATTGTGCTGGCATGGGCTTTTATAATCGCATTTTTCAGAGTTTCCCATGCTTCTTGGGTTGTTTTCCCCTTTAGGATTTTCATCCATGGTATCTTTTGTAAGTTCTCTCTGAGTATGTTAAACTCAGATCTTTTGAAGTTTAAGTCACTAGTTGGATTGTTTTCTGTTGCTAGCGTTTGCATTATATTAAATTCCAGTATGACATGATCATTTTCACCCAAGGTTCTGGCAACTTCAACTTCCTCTATCACTTCTTCTCTATTAATAAGAATTAAGTCCAGTATAGCTTTATGTCTAGTTCCCTCCTCCACCTTTTGGGTGACAAAGTTGTCGGCTAGGTTAGTTAGAAATCTGTTTGATCTCCTGCTGGCTGCAGAGTTTGCCTCCCAGTGGATATCGGGATAGTTGAAGTCTCCCATTACTATTGTGTTATGCTTCCTACATACATTTGTTAACTGGTTGGCAAAGAGTTCATCTATTTCTTCTGATTGGTGGGGTGCCCTGTAATATACACCTATGGCAGTCATTTTTTTTCTCTTTTATATTGCCCCATATACATTCTGGAGAGATTTTATCTTTGATCATATGCATTTTTGTAGATATGTAGTCTTTTCTTACATATAGTAGCTTAGTTCAAAGCTAGCATTACTAACGATTAGGCACTAAGTCTTCTCAGGAGCAATATAATATGTCAATGGAATGGAATGGAGTGGAGTGGAATGGAAATGGAATAGGATATGGCAGGACAGAACACCATAGAACAGAAATGCAAATAGAAATAAAAAAATAAAAATAGAACTACCTGTAATCGTGCATATGACGGACCATAAAGCAAAAGCCCAAAATATTAGACATAGGAAATAGTTTTTATTGAACCTGTGAAGGAAGGGTAACTGTTTGAGAAAGCTCTGTACATTTGGTTTACACCAATAATTCCCCCCTCCTCTCTCTGTCTTTATATATATTATATATATAAAGAAATTGAATTGCCAAGGAGTATTGCAGTAGCTGAGTTTCCGAGAGTATCTCAGGACTGATTGGGTTACACGACCTTTGAGATCCCTTTCAACTTTATATTTGGAAGGAAATAGCAACACTGATATAATCAAGCTACTGCACACAAAAAAATAGTAATATTGAATGTTCAGAGTCACCTCTGGCATATGCAACGAATCTGGTTTTGTAGCCACAAATGAAGAAGGGAGCCCATTGCTTGGGGAAATGGCAAGAAATCTTGCCCCAAGCAAGAATAATTTGCGATTTAGAACTGCCTGTTAGGATTAATGCTGAAAGACCTAAAAAAAACCTCCAGCACACATTGTAGGTGCAGCACTGCTAAAGAAGCTTTTCCGAGAGAAGGCAAAGGAGACACAGGCCGTCAGAGGATCAACTGTTACACATCCTTACATGTGTCTTTAAAGGCCTGTCCATCATTGATCTAAGATTGTGGTTGCAATCTGATGCACTTTCTTTCGGGGAGTAAATCCCATTGATTCAGCTGCCGAAATGCACACTCGGGGTCAGATTATAAATCTGCAGTGAGAGCAAACGGCCGCAATGATTTCCTTGTATTTTCTGTTATCTGCCAACAAAACTTCAAAGAGCAAATGGCAGGATGGCAAACACTTGCTTTGGAGGATTATCAGCAGACAATCAGGGCTCATCCTGACATGCCTGGGCCAAGCTTGTCGGCTTCTCAAAGGGCAATTGAGGGCAAGAGAAGGGGGGTGCAGGGAAAAAAGACTGGCACTCGAAGAGCATGTTCCGAACAGAAAGATCTGAGCAACAGAGTCAAGACTTGGGATCAGCTTCTGCAATGTCTTTCTGGTGTGTTTCTTTAAAGAAAAATTAAAAGGAAATGAATGCAGCCTTCAAGAGCAGTTTTGTTAAGCCTGCCATTCTTAGAATTTGGAATAAACGTAAAATAAAGTTCTCTCCAAAGATACATCTTTGTGTATCACCCCAGGAATCCTTTTTCAGAAAAGAAATGATGCCAAGACTGAATTGTGCCATAGTGGATTACGGTAGATCAATCAATCAATCAATCAATCAATCAATCAATCAATCAGGAAGGCACCTTGGAGGTCTTCTAGTTCAACCCCCTGCTCAAGCAGGAGGCTTTATACCGGGGTGTCAAACTGCCAGCCTGCGGGCCAGTTTCATCATATCGAAGCCACACCCATCCCATTGCCGGCAATGTAAAAAGAGTCATGATAGATTGCGACACAACACGTCACATGGCGAGTTTGACACCCGTGCTCTATACCATTTCAGACAAGTGGCTGTCCAGTCTTTTCTTTGAAACCTCCAGTGATAAAGCGCCCACAACTTCTGGAGGCAAGCCGTTGTTCTCACCATTAGGAAATTTCTCCTTAATTCCAGGTTGCTTCTCTCTTTGATTAGTTTCCATCCATTGCTTCTTGTCCTGCCTTCTAGTGCTTTGGAAAATAAGTTGACCACCTCCTCTTTGTGGCAGCCCCTTAAATACTGGAGTACTGCTATCATGTCAATCCTAGTCCTACTTTTCTTTAGACTAGCCCAGTGGTGGCGAACCTATGGCACGGGTGCCAGAGGCGGCACTCAGATCCCTCTCTGTGGGCACGTGTGCCGTCGCCCCAGTCCTAGGCCTTCAGCTGGGTTTTATAAAAGCTTTTCACTTTAGGCCTCTGCCGCCGTGTGCAAAAAAAAAAAAAAGGTTCAATGAGTCAATTTTAACTTCTCGCGGGAAAAAAAAAGATCTTGCAAAGTTGGAATTGATTGATTGAACTTTTTACTCCCATCCAGTCTGCCGTTATCACCGCAGACCAAAACTGAATGCAGTATTCCAGGTGTGGCTGTACTAAGGATTTATAAAGTGGTACTAATACTTCACATGATTTTGATTCTGTGCCTCTTTTGTTTATACAACCAAAAATTGTATTAGCTTTTTAAAAAAAATCTCATAAGGTCATATCCATTATCTGAAGGACATCTCTTCCCTGTTACATCCACTTGACCTACCAGAGCGAGGAGGCAGGGAGTGTTGTGGATCTCCTGTTCCATCTGGCGGAACCCAGAAGAAGGGTCTTCTCCATGTTGGCTCCTTCTTTTTGGCACATCGTCCCACATAGAGATTAGACTGTCCCTCCCCACTTACTACGAGAAAGTGTTCTGGGATTTCAGGACCAAAACGGTTACCCGGACCTCTTGCGTCTCACCCCATCTCAGGTAGTTCATCGAATAAACTAACGAACAACAGAGGTCCCACCCTCCCACTCCCCAACGAAAATGACAAACATATAACCCAAAAATAAAAAACATTCTGTGAGTCTCAGTGACTTTCACTCACCCGCCCCAAATAAATTCTCTAAATAAATGAAAATAAAATCTGTGGCAGGTTTCTTTATACACCATACCTGGAATCCTCCAGAACGGTGTTTCTCAACTTTAAGATGTGTGGACTTTAACTCCCAGAATTCCCCAGCCAGAACCAGATCTTTAGGGTCTTGTGAAAGAGCATAAAAGTGGGTGGCCAGACTAATCTTTGGCTGGGGAAAGCTGGGAGTTGAAGTCCACACATCTTAAAGTTGCTGAGGTTAAGAAATGCTGCTTCAGAGTTTGAAAAGGAGAGTTTGTATACCTTCAGGGATTTTGATCTGGACTCGTGGATGTCTGCGTGGAATACCGCACAAAAGAATACTTGTGGGCAGTTTGTGACTCCCCGTTGCACCTCCTTGTAAGAGTCCAAGCTATGTTGTTGATTCTGCCTTCCATAAATTATGTTCCGGTAGAAAACGATAATAACTTGCCTTTCACACCCACATCAAGAATGACAGCTTTATTTTAAAGGCAAAAAGTGTGGCTGCTTTTATTGCAAATATCAGGAGAGAAAATGTTTCCTGCTAGACAAGCTTTGATTTCTCTTTTCCCTCTCTAAGCCCTTTCTCCCCTTTCTTTTCCTTCACAAAAGAACATATTTCAGAGCTTTCAGTTAAGAATTCAAAGCATTTCTTTTTGCTGAACAAAACACATCATTGGCTTAGTCATTTCATAACCTGCTATTTGAATAGAACTCAGGACAGCCACAGAAGTTCTGCCAGAGAAAGGATGGTGTCGGTTTTAGAAGGGTCTGGAGAATCTATAGCTGCGGTAATGTTGGATGAATCCATTTCACTTTCTCCATTTCTCATTTTGAATGAGCAATTATTATTGTCATCAGGCCCAGTCCAAGAACAACATAGAGCAATCCAGCTGAAGTTCAGCTCTTTATTTGCTCATGCCAGTAGACAGAACCTTGCCGGACTAAACCATGGTGTCTTTGCTCATTTTGGCAAAGCATACTTCATGGATTATCACTGTGACCTGCTAACCATGATTTTGAGGTTTAGAACTTGGGATAAAACAGTACAGGTAGTCCTTGACTTACCACAGTTCATTTAGTGACTGTTCAAAGTTACAACGGCTCTGAAAAAAGTGACTTATGACTGTTTTTCACACTTATGACCGTTGCAGCATCCCTAGGATCATGTGATCAAAATTCGGATGCTTGGCAATGGTTCGTGTTTATGACAGTTGCAGTGTCCCAGGGTCACCTTTTGTGACCTTCTGACAAGCAAAGACAATGAGATTCAGATTCACTTAACAACCGTGTTGCTAACTTAACAACTGCAGTGATTCACTTAACAACTGTGGCAAGAAAGGCCATAAAATTCACTGAACAAATGTTTTACTTAGCAACAGAAATTTTGGGCTCAATTGTGGTTGAGGACTACCTGTAATAGAGATATCAAACTAGCCAATGGAGATCCAGCCTTTGGGAAAGGGAGAAGAGGGGAATGACAACTTAGTGGTGGAAATCTCCATCAAACATCCTTTCCCCATTAGGGCCCAGGATTCATTCTCCCCCCTAGGAAACCCACATGTCATTTTCTACTATTTGTCAAATCTTTACAACATCTTTTCCCACTAAGACTGATAGTTAAAAGCCAGTCTCAATGGTAAAAGAAACGCCTGAAGTCTATAGAGACTTCAGACTGGATGGTCCATGAGGAGCTCTCTTGAATGGATCAAAAGTAACTAGAATACAGGACTGGAAATGAAGCAGGCTCAATCAGCATGTCCAGGACTACAGGCCAACAGAAGCTTGCGTAAACCTTTTCACAACCACAGAAAATTTTCCTGCACTCCCATCTTGCTTGGAGAAATCAAGGCCAACTTGAGCCAAGATGGATCTTGTGGTTACTAATGTTTGTTTGTTTATTTGTGTTAGAAGCCACACAATTAAAGTAAGGCATACTATATGGCATAAAATTTGAAATATAAAATACAAGATTAAAATATGTACAGATTAAACAGATCTTGCCCATTAAACTAGCAACAGTAATTGCATTCTGTTGTGGTGCCATGAGGTTCTCAAGTGTACACTAATGGGGGCACAAAGGGCAGGCATATGTATGTGTTGCTGTCTGCATATCACCACAATCGCAAAGAGCAGAAGCCACCAGATAGCCCTATTTGTTCAGATTGTCTCTGGATCTTATTGTACCCATGCGCAGTCTATTTAACAATTTCCATACTTCCCAGCTTTCGTCACACCCAGGTGCCAGCTCCTCTGTTGGTTCCATCCAGTGTTGGCTCTTTGTAGCTTTCTATAGATCCACTCTGCTTTCAAATTTCAAATTTCAATCACAGCTTGGTCCCATACAGTATTAACCTTGTGAACTCTAAAGCTTCTTCTTTCCGTTATGTATTCAAGATGGACAGTGATTAATAATTATATGTTACTTATAAGTAAGGGTGTAGGTCTATACATATGTTGTATATAGTATGTTTAAATGTTTGTTATGTATGTGTACACTTTGAGAGCAAGCAACTAAATCTCATTTTTAATGTGTGCCGTGTGCCCACAGGAAAAAATGACAATAAAGGTTATCTAATCTAATCTATTCTAATCTAATTCTTCAAAGTCCTCTGTTGACCTAAGGCAGTAATGGCGAACCTTTTAGAGACTGAGTGCCCAAACTGAAACCCAAAACCCACTTATATATAGTCGGGTGCCGGGTGGGCGTGGCCCATTGGGTGGGTGTGGCTGTGGTGGTAACGGCAGACTGGGTGGGACTAAAAAGTTCAATCAATAAATTCTAACTTTGTGAGATCTTTTTTTTTTCCACGAGAAGCTAAAATTGATTGATTGAACCTTTTTTTTTCCACACAGCGGCGGAAGACTAAAGCGAAAAGGTTTTATAAAACCCAGCTGAAGGCCTAGGACTGGGGCGACAGCGCACATGCCCACATAGAGGGCTCTGAGTGCCACCTGTGGCACCTGTGCCATAGGTTCACCACCATGGACCTAAGGAATCTTTTCCTGGATTTTAGTCTCTGCTGAGCTGGTTATAGGCCAGAGAGGGTGGTGTTATTAGGTCAGTAATAACACCTCGGTTATAATTACAGGCAGCTCTGAGCTTACAAGCCCTCATTTACTGACTCTTTAAGTTATAATGACAGCTGAAGATTGTAACTTGCAACAGGTCCTTGTGCTTACAACTGTTGCAGCATTCCCCCTAGTCACATGATCCAAATTCAGGCACTTGGCAAAAGGGGTGTATTTAGAATGCTTGCAGTGTCCTGGTATCATGTGATCGCCATTTGCAAACTTCCCAGCTGGCTTCCAACAAGCAAAGTTAACAAGGAAATCTGAGTCTCTTAACAACTACATGATTCACTTAACCCTGGCAAAAAGTTACTCACTTAACAACTGCCTTGCTTAGAGATAGTAATTCTGATCCCAATTGAGTCATAAATTGAGGACTATCTGTAATACATATTATGCATTTATTATGTATGCCTTTATGGAAATAGAAGGTAAGGAGTAGGGATGAATGGAGATTTGCAACCTTAAAAATTCAGGTTTATCTAAACCAGGGGGGTCTTCAAACTTGGCCCTTTTATGACTTGTGGACTTCAACTGCCAGAATTCCTCAGCCAGGCATGCTGGCTAAGGAATCCTGGGAGTTGAAGTCCACAAGTCATAAAAAGGCCAAGTTTGAAGACCCCTGATCTAAACTGTAGGTAGGGCCAGTTTGATGTAATAGTTAAAGCAACAGGCTAGAAACTGAGAGACCACGAGTTCTAATCCCATATTAAGCATGAAGCCAACTAGGTGACTTTGGGCCAGTTACTCTCAGCCCTAGGAAGGAGGCAGTGGCAAGCCACTTCGGAAAAACCTTGCCAGGAAAACTGGAGGGACTTCTCCAGGCAGTCTCTGGAACAGGAAAAAAAAAGGTAGCAAGCAAGGGAGGCTGGATTGCAGAACCACAAATCAAAATAAAGAAGTGATGCTTTTTTTCTTATATTGTTCCACAATGAACCAGTTGCTAATTCATATTGATAAAATAACATTCATGAACTCTGCATTCTTCCCAATCTATATTGCCTTCTTCCCAATCTATATTGCCTATATTGCCTTCTTCCCAATCTATATTGCTTTCTTGTTGGGTATTTGCATAAATGATTTTGGACTCAGGTTGCATATTGATTTATCAGTAATTTAGCAAGCCTGCCTCACCTGTAACTTCCTAAAGAGCATTCAGCTTGGATGCTTCTAAAAGGCTCCCCTTGCATTTATTTCAGACTTAGGAAATTATTCCAAACACATGGAGACTGGGGCTAATTACCGAGTGCTCCAGATTAGATTAGTTACCGAAGGGCGGTGAGAATAAATAGTGAGAGGGGAATAAAATGTATGGAAAGAAAATCTTCAGTGCAACTACTGGAAGGTATGAAAATAGACAAATCTACTGACATTCATAAAGCAAGCTATGTTGGGGGTAGGTTGTGCTTCTCAGCAATTGCAGAATCTGAAGCTGTGCAAAGCCTCTCCTTGAGTCCAGTCTCTTCCTTCTGAAGCATCACAGCAGTCATAGTTACATACCATGAAACTGGGTTAATTGAAGAATTTATCTAGATCAGGGGTGTCAAACTGCTGGCCCACGGGCTGGACGCATCATCTGGAAGCTGCGCCCACCCCATTGCCGGCAATGGCAAAACTGTCCTGATACGTTGCACAACGTCACGTGACGTCGCGAGTTTGACATGTCTGATCTAGATTATGGATGTAGACTTGGATCAAATTGTGGTTAAGACAGAGCAGTGTTTCTCAACTTTGGCAGCTTTAAAGCATGAGGACTTCAACTGCGAGAATTCCCTAGCCAGCATTAATCTGGAAGATGAAGCCCTCATCTCTTAAAGGTTGAGAAATGCTGGGATAGAAGCCTTATCACAGGGGTCTTCAAACTTGGCAACTTTAAGACTTGTGGACTTCAACTCTCAGAATTCCTCAGCCAGCCAGGGCTGGCTGAGGAATTCTGGGAGTTGAAGTCCATAAGTCTTAATGTTGCCAAGTTTGAAGACCCCTGCTTTATCATATGTATTTAAACCTGTTAGCTCAACTTAACTTGGTCTCTATTAATTATCTGTGTCCATAGGGAGGATTACTCTGAAGTTAATCCCCAATCACCAATGATAGAGATGGGAAGCTGTAATACCCATCTCATGAACATACAAGAGAAGGAGGGACAACAGCAGAGTAGGATAAATGCTCAATTGGCCACCACAGACCTCTTAGGGAT
The DNA here is from genome assembly GCF_001527695.2 of Protobothrops mucrosquamatus. Taxonomy (NCBI): domain Eukaryota; kingdom Metazoa; phylum Chordata; class Lepidosauria; order Squamata; family Viperidae; genus Protobothrops; species Protobothrops mucrosquamatus. The sequence goes on from NW_015388288.1 coordinate 11,949, forward strand.
TTTGATTTTTTCACTGGAGCATTACATCTACATACCCACATAGGGTCAAGTAGCCAGCTTCCACAGAAGATAACTGCCTTTCAGGAAATTGGGACAATCATGGATTGCTTCATCAATTGAGTCTGAATCCATGAGAATTTATGATTACCCATGGCAAATTCTGCAAACCTGGCCAGTTTTCACCCCTTTGGTGTTTGCTGATCCTTTTTGCCTCAGATTCCCAAGTTCCGGTCAACCTATTCAAAAGCAAGTATAGGTGTTCCCCAACTTACAGCCATTTGTTTAGTGACCGCTTACAACAGCATTGAGAAAAGTGGCATGACCATTTTTCACACTTAACGACTGTTGCAGCATCCCCATGGTCATGTGATCAAAATTCAGACACTCGGCAACTGGCTCATATTTATGACGGTTACAGTGTCCCGGGGTCATGTGATCACCTTTTGCAAACTTCTGACAAGTGAAGTCAGTGGGGAAGCAGATTCAGTTAACAGCCATGTTACTAACTTAACAACTGCAGGGATTCACGTAACAATTGTGTCAAGAAAGGTAGTAAAATGGAGGAAAATTCACTTAACAAGTTTCTCACTTAAGTTAAGTTTTGCGCTCAATTGCAGGTAACTTGAGGAATACCTGTATGTATAGCCTCAAGCTACTAAGTTTCTATCTTTGTTCAAAATGCATTCACGGTTGCAGGAAATGTAGTGGAAGAAAGAAATGGAAGCTGTTATCTGATGTCCAGACTGCTCCATACACATCCTTGGGAATGTAGATACACAAGTACGTAACAGGCTATTTTTTTTTCTATGAAACCATCCTCACTGCTGCAAGACAATCCTAAGGAATCTCTTCTCCAGGCAGGAGGATTTGAAGAATGACTCCTTGCTTTCTGACAAACTATGAACGAGCTGAGAATGAGATCCATTTTTATTTAAAAAAAAATTACCTTCTCACCCTTACGGGTGGTCCGTACTTTCCACAATCTTGGGTCTTCCACTGAAGGCATGCGAGTTTGAGAGTTCTATGCAGGATCTTAGCTGGTCCTAACACTGCACTCTTCTGTGCAGAGAGCTGTGAAGTCTGTCATTCCTGGGATCTGTTGGAGCCCCAGTTTAGGAGTCACAGTTCTGAGTGTTCCTTCTAGCACTGGGACCACTTTGGCCTTTACGTTCCACATCCAGGAGCTATGGTGGCGTAGTGGTTAGAATGCAGTATTGCAGGCAAATTCACTGCTCACTGCCAGGAGTTCAATCCTGACCGGCTCAAGATTGACTCAGCCTTCCATCCTTCCAAGGTCCGTAAAATGACCCAGATTGTTGGGGGCAATATGCTGACTCTGTAAACCGCTTAGAGAGGGTTGTAAAGCACTGTGAAGTGGTATATATGTCTAAGCGTTATTGCTATTGCTATCCTTTCCAGTTCCTCTTTCAGGCCCTGGTTCTTCTCCAGCTTCTCATACTCTTTCTTCCTGATGTTGCTGTCACTTGGCACCACATATTAGATTTAAAAAAAACAAACCAGAAATAAAAGTAAACAAGCAAAGAAAAAGAAAATAGAATGAAAAGGAAAGGTCAGGTGTAGATTTTAATAACCATTTTATTACATGTGCCACACTGAGAGTTAAGGTGTAAAGAATAGGTGTCAAGCAATATTCTCGCCTAAAAAACCTTTATGGTTATCACCCCCAAAAACATTTGTAGAAGGGAAATGGCAATTAAACAAAAATGGCTAATTTATAGTTGATGTACTGTATTTCTCTCAAGCAGAATTTAAGTTAGAAACAAGAGGAGATCTGGAATCGGAAGGTTATATATGTCATTGATTTTCCTTTGCCCAGCTAAGGGAAAAATTTAAACTTGACAAGAAATATGATTCTGAAATTGGTAAGATGGAATTTGATGTGGAATTGTGTACAGTTGGTCATCATATTATTGCTAAGATCTATCAGCTCTTACTGAAAATGGAAACAGGATGAACAAGTCAAATACTATATGATAAGATGGGCAAGAAAAATTGGATATAATATACTGTTGGACCAGTGAAATTTACACTGAACTATATAAACTTTTATAAAATGATGTATCACTGGTATCTGACTGCCAGATATATAATGTATATATACATGTATAATGGAATTTCAAATATTTGTTGGAAATGTAACCATTCTGAAGGATGTAGAAAAGTAGAAACCACTTGTATATTCTTTCGCTCTTTTATAACCCTATGGTTTGTCATAAAACTAAGTATACTAAAATTTTCATTTAGATGTTAACTTTGGTCTCCAAAAGGAAAACCCTAATTACCTGTTTGTCTAACTTTCTAAAATACCTTGAAACACAAATATATACTATTATCACCGTTCTGAAAATATTGCGCAAGGATTTACAAATACCTACATTGGAAGAATCTATGGTCAAACTGATGGAATTGGAAGAGATAGTGGAATTGAGAGCTTTGATTAAAGCAATTTTAATTGTACTTGACCTTTTTGTGAAAAACAGGGAGAAATGAAACTTTGATTCTTGGATTTGATGATAAGAATTATGTGGGATTATAGAATAGCAAAAGCAATAGCACTTAGATTTATACACCGCTTCATAGTGCTTTACCGCCCTCTCTAAGTGGTTTATGGAGTCAGCATATTGCCCCCAACAATCTGGGTCATTTTACTGACCTTGGAAGGATGGAAGGCTGAGTCAATCTTGAGCCGTTGAGAATTGAACCCCTGGCAGCCAGCAGAATTAGCCTGCAATACATTCTAACCACCCCACCACCATGGCTCTTACAGAAGTATACTATTGTTAATTTTAGAGTAAAAATCGGATGTATTTTTTTTAATCTGTCACAATGCCAAAGTCAGCAGCTTTTTCTTTTTTTACTTTTTCTTTTCTTTTTTCTTTCTCTTCCTTTATCTTGGTTTTTGTCTCCCAGGGCAGATCCAATTTTGACCACCCGCTGCTTGACTGTCGTTAGGAAGGAAAAACCATTGGCTTTGTTTCTTATTTTATTTATCAAATTTGCATTCCATAACAATCCCATCCTGACAGTAAGCACTCTAAAACATAAAATCAGGAAAAGGAAACATCAGTGAACAGCTTCAAGTCATACAGTATTAGTGCCACAATTGAATCCATCAAACCGACAGCACTCACCTTCTAATTCCCCAAAGGTTCTCCAGAACAATTCAGGGGCATCCACCAGGATAAACCAAAAAGTCAGGATGGCAGTCACAGCTGCACAACTGAAGTCCGTATCTTTTTCTACCTGCATCAGTGTCACACATACTGACAAAGGGGAGGGGCCTGCAAAGTCCAGGCCACCATCTTGACTTTTTTTGGACCCCTCCCTTCAGATACTGCTGTTTAATCAGCTTCTAGCAAGCCTTCCTTAGAGAAAATTATGGACAACCTCTTCCTTCTCTTCTTTCTCTTCCTTCTCCAGACTGGCTTCAGAAACCTAATCCATAGGACAGGTTCTCACCAAGAAACATAGCTTGGGGGGTGGGGAGCACTCTCCCTCCCCTCCCAGAAAAGAAGTCCTATCAAATTCTGTGTTCAGAGAAACAAGATTCTGTAACCTACATAAAACACTGAAATCTACTTTTTATTCATTTATATATTAAATGCTGCCCATCTCGCTATCTGAGGTGACTTTTCATTTTCTCTTCATGTTTCTCTTATTTATGAAGTAGTCAAACAGTTCTTCTCAGTTCTAAAACTCTATAATGTAACAGTTAAAAGCCTGTTCACTGGGACTTACAATCTTACTTATTAGATTTCACTGTAAGTGATCTGTTTGTGCTATTGCGATTTTATTTCCCACTATCATAAGGACTAGAAACTTGTGTGTTTCTTTAAATTCATATTCTCAAGAGACTGGATCCTAGGTAGAACCCTAATTCCACAGCTGTTTATTCTTGGTGTGATTGTTCTATCCAATAAAACATGTTTACTTTTTCACTTCTTTCTTTTCCTCATCACTATAATTAGAAATCATGCAGTTTCTGGTGCTATTTTGAAGCTCATTAGCCATGTCATTTCTGTTCAGGTTCTGTTCTATTTCTAATCTCTTTGTTCCTGCTGTTGGGGAAATGAACTGCATCAGAAATAATGTTTATGATGGTGTAATCTCATTATTTTTATATCAACATACATGCACACTTATCCCAAGCCAATTTCCTGATTGTTACAAAATAAACAATGCCATAAGGCACTGTCGTATCAGCCCATTTGGGATTAAACCCACCCACCCTTTTTTTATGGGGTATATTTGCTTTTTGAGACTTCTTTATATTCTTCCAAGGCCAGTAATGGATGAGAAGAAGCATCTTTTTTTTTTCTTTGCCCCTTTCTATCTCTCTTTTGTCTCCCCTCCCTCTCGCCCAGTCTAGTCTAGAGGGATTACTTTAAGAGAACAGGTGTCAAATTTGATTGTGTCATGTGACATATCGTGATGTATCACAACATGGGTGTGGCCTGCACGTGACACAGATGGCCCGTGGGCCGCCAGTTTGACACCCCTGCTCTAAAGCTTTCCCAAGTAGCAGTATTAGTCTGACTCTTCTGTAGTTGCCCAGATACTGAACTATTATCTTTGAGAAATCCTGAAGAAGGGGGGGGGGAACCAGATGACAGAAGGAAAACAAGTATGCTTTCCTTCTGTAACCTAGGTCTTCATCCATGCTCCAAGATTTCTCACAGTTAAAGGTTTGGCTGCACCATCGGAAACCCAAGGCATGGTCCTTATGGCCATGGAGATTTAAACTTATTTAGAATCATTCCATATGGCCTGACCATATTTCCTTTCATCCTGTTCTTCACAATTTTCTGATGTAATACATATACTAATAGAACTAAGAAGGAATTTCCTAACAGTGAAAACAATTAACCAGTGGAATGGCTTGCCTCCAGAAGTTGTGGGTGCTCCATCACTGGAGATTTTTAAGAAGAGACTGGACAGCCATTTGTCTGGAATGGTAAAGGGTCTCCTGCTTGATCAGGGGGATGGGCTAGAAGACTTCCAAGGTTCCTTCCAACTCTGTTATTCTGTTATATTCTCTTGTTGAAGAAAACTGAACTCAAATAAGATTTCAGTAACTCTATTTTTTCTTTCTTACCTGTTAGTATTTTGCCATCATATAGAATTCCAAAGAAGTAGCTCACAATGCATGTGGGGCATGCAAAATAACCCACCTTCAAGCCTTTCAAAACAAGTGTGCTTTAGAAGCCTCACACACCTATTTCTAAGGCTGTCTCCAGCTGTGTGTTTGCGTGTCCAACCACTATTTTGGCTGTCCCAATGAAAGTGTTTTCTATGCGTGAATAAAACATGTGGAGAGAATCTTTGAAGAAGCCAATGAAGTCCTCCAGAAGATATGGCTGTTTTAATGAATCAAGGAGGTGTGTTGCGCTCACCCCAATTTGCTTTGCAAAGTGCTCCTCTTTAGAATGGACAACTAAGGAGAAACCTCCTGACAGTTAGAACAGTTAACCAGTGGAACAACCTGCCTCCAGAAGCGGTGAATGCTCCAACACTGGAAGTTTTTAAGAAGAGACTGGACAGCTATTTGTCCGAAATGGTGGTAGGGTTTCCTGCCTGAGCAGGGGGTTGGACTAGATCACCTCCAAAGTCCCTTCCAACATCATCATCATCATCATCATCATCATCATCATCATCATCATCATCATCATCATCATCTGTCTGGAGCTCCTGCCATGGGCAGGAGGGTTGGATTAGAACTCCTCCACACAGTTCCTTCCAACCCTATTAATCTATGTTCTATAAATACATTGCCCATCCCTAACTGTGAGCTGTCCGAGGTGGGTGGCTATAGAAATCAAATAAAGAAATAATTCTTAGCATCCCTGATCATGCTGAGTTCAATTTACCTTTCTTGCTATCATGCTTTTTCATGTTCAGATCTTTGCTAAGCAATTTTTGGCAGCCATCCTGCTTCTGTCATTCTCCTTTTTTTTCTTTTTTTCTTCATTAAAATTGTTTGCAATTATGTCTGTAGACTCCTATTTTCAAGAGACTACTGTGTTGCTGGACCTTCTTTTCCCACTAACTTTTTCTGCCTTGGAATCCAACTTATCATATCATAAGTTTATAACGAAAATATGTCTGTTTTTTTTAAAGACCTAAAGTCATGTTCAACTAGGCTAGTTTTAGTTGAGCACAACATGATTATTTTCTCCAAAATTGTTACACTTTTCCACTTGTTCAACTAAATCTTCCTCCCTGACTGCATCAAGTCAAGGGTAGCCGATCCTCTTGTTCCGTCTTCTGCCCTCCCTCTGAAGGGAAAAGTTATTAGCAAGATAAATCAGGCATTTTCTGGAAGGACAATGCTTGTTTATGTCTCAGCAGATGTCAGGATAATTAAACCCCTCTCCCCTCCTATTGCAATGATCTCATGCCTCTCTGGAAGATCTGCAATTTGGTTTTAGAAAATATAATCTACATCCAGTCTTTGGTTGTTCGGGCAATAGTTGACACCAACAACAGTATTTTGACTCATTGTTCTGTATATATTAAACCACAGGTAGTCTTCAACTTACAGTCATTTGTTTAGTGACCGTTTGAAGTTGCAACATCCCTTAAAAAGGTGACTTAAGATTGCTTTCCATATTTAACGACTGTTGCAGCATCCCCATGGTTACATAATCAAACTTGGGGCTCTTGGCAACTGGCATGTATTTATGAGAGTTGCACTGTCCCAAGGTCATGTAATCACCATTTGTAGCCTTTCCGGCTGGCAAAGTTCAATGGGGGACTTTGCTTAGCAATCACACAATTCACTTAACAACTGCAGTGATGACTTAACAACCATGGAAAAAAAGATGGTTGCAAAATGGAGCAAAAATCACTTAACAACTGCCTTGCTTAGCAACAGAAATAGGCTTAGTTATGGTTGTAAGTCAAGAATTACCTGTACTGTTTTACGATCTGTTAAATGCTCAGACTCAGAAATGAATGGAGTGGCTTCTAAGCCTAATCAAATACATAAACATAAATTTATAGTTACTTTGCTCATTTAATCAATTCACCTGCTCTTTCGCATATCAAGAAAAATATCTCAGAATAGCAGCATTATTAATTAAGATCATTAATAGGCCTGCTGAGTTACTATTGTGAAGGGGTGTAAACCTGACTTTGGGAATGGAGAAGGAATGAGTAAACGGTTAAGAGGAAGTTTCAGAAACTACGAGTGCAATTCGGAAATAAACCTCCATTTGGTTATCAATGACAGACACTCGCAGATATAGAACTTTTATTATACACATTAGAAAACTATAGCATTACATTACTTTTTGACATAATCGCCATTCAAATTGAAGCACTTGTCATAACGTCTTATAAGATTTGAAATTCCTTAGTAGTAGTCGCTCAGCACCAAATCTGGGCTAGGGGGGGGGGAGTGATCCAAAACATCCCAACGGAACTGCTTCAAAAGTTCTTGGGTGTGTCTAGCGGTGTGTGGGCGAGCATTATCATGAACCAATACCACACCAGAAATGGTGCCATAGAAAATCCTGCCAAATGTGAAGAAGCCAAAGGAATACTGCTAGTGAAGTTCATGGAGCATGGTTCAACCATCAATTCAGAAGTCTACTGTGAAACGTTACGAAAACTCAGACAAGCCATCTATAACAAGCATAGGGGCATGCTGACTTCCTGTGTGGTGTTGGTTCAGGATAATGCTTGCCCACCAATGGTGGGATTCAGCCGGTTCGCATCAGTTCAGCAGAAACGGTAGCTAATTTTTTGTTGCCCAGGTCCAGAATGGACTTCCGGAAGTGGCATCCACACAGAGAACCGGTTGTTCCATATTTGAATCCCACCACTGTCGCCCGCACACCACTAGATGCACCCAAGAACTTTTGAAGCAGTTCCGTTGGGATGTTTTTAAACACCCCCCATAGCCCAGATTTGGCACTGAGTGACTACTACTAAGGAATTTCAAACCTTGTATGACGTTGTAACAAGTGCCTCAATTTGAATGATGATTGTGTCAAAAAGTAATGTAATGTTGTAGTTTTTCTAATGTATATAATAAAAGTTCTATATCCATGAGTGTCTGTCATTGATAACCAAACAGAGGTTTATTTCTGAATTGCCCTCATATTACTCAGTCCTCTGAAACAGGGAAGCATGAGAAAAAAATAATAATCACAGCTCGATTTTCCTTGCTATAAGGTGGAGTTTATACCAAAGAAAATGAATACACCATGAGTTCCTTTCTCGTGCAAGCCATGATATTTCCTATGACACGCTATGGGAACGAAATTTGGTACTTGGAAGAATCAGGATAGGAATAATTTCATGCTTTGGCATGTAGGTGTCCTGAGAATAACAGTCAAGAAAACAACTAAATGGATTACAGATCAGATCAACCCAAAGTTCTCATTCAAGACCTAAATGACTAGACTCAAATTATCCAACTTAGGTCGCATTATCCCATATCTCTGGAGAAGGCTCTGATGCTGGGAGAGGTGGAAGGAAGGAGGAGAAGAAAGGAAGGAGAAGTAGAAAAAGGCAACCAGCCCCAAGTACATCCATTTAGGGGTTGGACACAGTGGCAATGGGTACATCATTGGAAGACCCAAAAGACTAGGTTAGGAACAGATCATCATAGAGAAAAATCTATCTACATGGTCAGTAAGAGTAAAAAAAAATGACTTGATGGCACATAAATAAGGTGAGGTAGAGAGGAACCTTGACAGGCTTTCAAGATTCTGTGAATCTGCCCTACAACAATAAAAAGCATTCCCAGAATTTGCTGTGCCTAACAGAATAACAGAGTTGGAAGGAACCTTGGAGGTCTTCTAGTCCAACCCACTACTCAAGCAGGAGATCCTATACCATTTCAGACAAATGGTTGTTCAGTAACTTCTTGAAAACCTCCAGTGTTGGAGTACCCACAACTCCTGGAGGCAAGTTGTTCCAGTGGTTAATTATTTTCATTGTCAGGAAATTTCTCTTTAATTCTGGGTTGGTTCTCTCCTCAATTAGTTTCTAGCCATTATTTCTTGGCCTTCAGGTGCTTTGGAGAATAGGTTGGCCCCTCTTCTTTGGCAGCCCTCAAATATTGGAACCCTGCTATCATGTCACCCCTAGTTCTTATTTTCATTAAACTAAACATACCCAATTCCTGCAACGGTTTTTCATATGTTTTAGCCTCCAGTCCCCCTAAATAGGCTCCAGCCTACCTTAATGGACAGACACCCTGCTTTCTGTCTGTCTTTCTGCCTGCCTGCCTATCTGTCTGTTTCTGTGTGCATGTGTGTGTGTGTGCACATTTATCACCAGAGAAGGGACCCCATTAAATGCAGGCTTTTTTTTAATTAGCTGTTTACCTCCATGCATATTCTTTCATCTACCTGACATCTGGTGCAGAATGATTTGTCAGTTCCCAGGAAATGAATGTTTCTTCCCAGACCAAAGTAGCACAATAGGAAAAGGAGAGACAGCAACATACCCCCCCCCCAAAAAAAATCAGCACAGCTAAGATTGAATAGCATTGGTCAGCACGAAGCAGGTGATTGGGTAAGTGCTTCCTTTTTGCCTCTGCGGGGTGAGTTGAGGAAAAGCTATATGAGCAGAAGAAAGGTCGGAAGCTGAGGGAAATGGAAACTACTTAAAGCTAAATGCCAGAGTGTCATTTCAGCAAGCTAATGAAAATCAGCAATCCATGCCTAGAGATGCTATCGGGCATAGAGTTTACCCTTTCCACCTTTGTCTAAAACAGCACAGTGAACTTTTTTTAAGCCAAAGGCTGTGATTGGCTTTCAGGAGTCTTCTCAGAGGCTGCTTCCAAAATGTAGGCTAGGCCAAAGCAAAGAAATATATGGAATTCTCCATATCTTCTGAGGATAGACAAGAGCCAAGAGTTGGGGGCTCTCCAGATGGAGAGCCATATTTCAAAGTACGGAAAAATGTCTTGACCGTGAGAGCTATTAAGCAGTAGAATAGCTTGGTCCATGGAGTTATGGGATCTCCGTCATTGGAGGCAAAGGTTTGAAGGCCATAAGGATGTCCTGCCCTAGACAGAAGACTGGACTAGAAGACCACCAATGTTCCCCCCAACCCCAAGATTCTATGTTCTAAAAATCAGGATAATTGATTTAAAATATATTTATAATTAATATTGCACTAAATTAATTTGTGTTAGATATGATATTTATATGATTATTTCATAATCTCCTTTCTATCACATTAAAATAAAATTGGACAATATTTGGAGAATTGGAAAGCATTGGGAGGCAAAACAGACAAGATACCGTAATATAAAAGTTGAGGTCCAAGCAAAAGTTTAGACCCAATCAGGACCTTGGACAGCTACAAGTGGAATTCACATTGCCGATTTAGACAAAAAGCGGAGCAGGCTCTAATGTTGTGTCACTGTGTGTGTGTGTGTGTGTAGATTTCTATTTTATATTCTAGGGGAAAGTCCTCAGATCAAGCATGAGAAGATCAAATAAAACCATGCATGGATTATGTCCAAAATTGAAGTTTGGTCCTTCCAAATATTTTGGATAACAATTCCCTAATTCCCTATCTTTGGCTATTGTATTACTGGGGCTGATAACAGTTGAAGTCCAAAACAACTGAAAGAGATGAGGTTGCTTTCTTCTGATTTGTGCTGAGAACTCATTGCTTCTCTACTCCATCACCTCTTTAATGTCTATGGACAAATCCTATGTAAATATGGAACCCAGATTCACTTTTCCAGATAACCTTTCTCTGTTGGAGAAAATCCATACAGTAGTTCTGATTTCTAATTTTCTAATGATAATACTTCTGCCCTAGTATGTATGTATGTATGTATGTATGTATGTATGTATGTATGTATGTATGTATGTATGTATGTATTTATTTGTTTATTTATTTATTTATTTATTTATTTATTTATTTATTTATTTATTTATGTGTTTATGTGTTTATGTATTTATTTATTTATTATCTTCTAATCTAGAGCAAGCAGACATGATCCAAGGATCTGAGTTTCTTCTCTTTACATCTCAGATCCTGGGCCTTTGGAGAACTGGGAGCAGTGTTTGTACTGACAACAATTTACTTGGCTCCAAAAGGAATGCAGGATTAAAATGCAATTGTCAAGAAATGATAGCCTTGCTACATAAGCTCAGGAATTACAAATAGACATTAAAACATATTTTGAATTGATGGTGTTGCTTAAGGAAGATATTAATAAAGCCACTTGGCTAAGGTTTAGACAGGTATGGGAATCTTTCAGGAACAGAAGATATATGAAGAATATTCTAAGGGTTTGCTGGAAGGGCAGTGAATGGAGACACTCTCTAAAGTGAGCATCCAAAATACTATTAATGCTCATTCTTTCTCAGCTCTTTCTCTTATCAGTCTTTGTCTCCTCTTTTAAAGTGATGGCCAATTTTTTCTCTTCTAATTAGACAATATTATGATGCTCCAATTTGTTCACCTTTGTGCACAAATCTTTTTAATTACAGCAGATGTATAGTCTGTATTTAGCAACAGCAGTTAAATAGCTAACTGAAAGGAACAGAAAAAAGAAAAAAAAGAAAGAAAGGAAACTTTGTTCTTTCTTGAAAAGGTAGCTGCATTCACAGATACATTCACTATATGTTCCTGATGAAGAGAGGGGTGAAGAATTCAAGGAAATTTAAAAACTCCATCTCCCAGCTGAAGTGATTGGAGAAATGAAAAGGCATTTTGTAGATTTAAGAGGTATTTTTCTGGAGGATCATTATAGAGGAGTCCTTTGTGGAATTGATAAAGGCTGGATTTGATGCGAGATTATAACAGGCTTAACCTAGTTTCTGAATTAACTTATTTTGTGGGCTTGCACAATACAGTCAACTATAAACTAGTCCAATGAGCTGGATTGTCATAATACTCTGAGCCATTCTTGAGGTGCTAAGTCTTTAATTGACTTAGCTAAGCTCTCGAGGGAACATAGGGGTGCACCCATTATTTCAAGCAATTTCTTCTAACGCAAGGCCAATCAATTTATTTGCAGATGACTTTTTGCCTACAAAATACAGGTTTGTGTTATTCATCTTACAAATGCCGTTTCTCCAGTGCCGGGGTGAGCAATTAATTTTTCCAAGGGGGTCACATGAGAAACTGGGACTGTTGTAGAGGGCACTGCAAGCTGGACAGGGATAGTTAAAGGGCTGGATGTGGCCTGCAGGCTATAAAATGTCCAGGTCTGCTGCAGAGCACACTAGTTCACATATATCGGAGGTAGCTGTGCCTGAAGTAACTCTCAGAGGCATTTAATGCCCTTCAAATGCTAACGATGCCATAGCATCACTAAAAAAGATGGTTTCCAAATTCTGGTTCATTGCATTGTCTCCTCCAGTATGAGTCATTTCTAGGAAACAGGTACTTAGGGTTCTGTCAGAACCCAGTTATTGGGAGGAGGGTGATTACTTTATTCTATCTTCCTGCGGGTTCTGCCATACTCCTGGGGGGAGGGGGGAAAGCTATGGGTGCTACAATGTATCCTCTCCACTTTGCTAAGGCCACTACAATGTATCCTGCCTGCTCTTTGATCTATTTCCCTGGCTCCCAGCCTGGGAGGAGAATGGAATGTGCCTCCAGCCATCTGCCTTATCTCTAGCTGCAGAAGAAGAGGCCCGAAGACCTAACAGCCTAATGGGGTCTTATCCACCCCGTTTCCATAGCGGGTTCACACCTAGAGATTGGCTCATTTGAACTGACCAGATGGACTATTGGGGTGGGGTTTGCCAGTTACTCTTTTAACCTATTGATTTGCATGGGAAACTCTCAGATCCTGCCTTCTATGCCTGCTGTCAACTTTTCCTAATAAAAGTTCCTTTTGGAATGAAGCTGTTCCAGGAGTTCTGCTTTCTTGGGAAGAAGGATTGAGGCAGGTTCTATGCTTCTCTATGATGGAGGAGCCAGAATACACATAGTCCTTGACTTACAACCACAAGTGAGCACATTTCTGTTGTTAAGCAAGACAGCTGTTAAGAGAACTTTGCTCCATTTATGACCTTTATTGCCACATTGTTAAGTGAATCACTGTAGTTGCTCAGTTAGGGATACAGCTGTTAATCTGGCTTCCCCATTGACTTTGCTTGTCAGAAGGTCGCAAAAGGTGATCACATGACCCCTGGACACTGCAACTGTCATAAATATGAGCCAGTTGCCAAACATCCAAATTTTGATCATGTAATCATGGAGATGCTGCAACGGTTGTAAGTGTGAAAGACAGTCATAAGTCGCTTTTTTCAGTGCCATTGTAACTTCAAACGGCCACTAAATTAATAGTTGTAAGTGAAGGACTACTTGTAATGCATTGATATTTTATCCTCTTTTTCTAAGATGGCTTCTTTCCATATTCTATCCTGTCTAATCATCAAACCCATAAATCATAGGTTTGTCTTTTTTCCCTGTGTTCAGCAAACACTTAGCATATGATAAGTTTCTAGTTATTAACAAATGTAGTTATTGTCTTTTTCCTATTCAAACAAGTCAATTTTGCCATCTCTGCAAATTCTGTCATCTTCACCGACTATTCCTCCTTTGTGGATATTTCAGACTCTTACCATCTTTGGCTTTATAATAATCTCACGTCAGTTGCCATGTACAAAAACAGTTGTCCATAAGTCTTTCCTAGTTGTCTGTCCGTTAGTCCCAGCAAGAAAACTTTTTGTAGCTCTCTGCATTTCTGATGGGAAATCAGCAGGCAAGAACTTGTGAGAAGCATCATTGTGTAATCCAACACACGTCAGTGTGATACAAAAGAATTCTGCCTGACTTACTTCCATTGTAAAACATCAGGGCATTTCTGGCTCCCTCTCTTTGAAATAACCTCAGCCTTGACAGCTGAAAAAAGGCATGTCACTTTGTCTCTTTTCCATTTCTACCCAGATGTTAGCAGATCAGTTATTTTACCCAAGGGAGAATATTATCCCCCTGTGACAAAATTTCTGAAGTTCAGAGCAAACGGCGGAACTGTTATAAGTCCGTAACAATGGCAGTAAGCAAAGTTGCTTAGTGTCCTTCAGCAGGTCAAATACAGCCTTAACAGCTGCATTTCCACAACATAATAGGCTTTGATCTGTATTAACCTTGATTAGGGATTGGGTGACTAAGCAGGTGACATGAACCCAATTTGCTAAGTTAGATCACTTTTCAGTTTAAACCTGGGCAATAGATTAATTCGATAACCATTTTAGGGGCATTGGGTAAAAACAGACATTTTGTAATAATGGTGTGTGGAAATGACCTTGGGAGATAGGGGTAAGAGCCACAACTAAGGGAATGGTTGGATAAGAGGCAGCAGAGCCCACGGGGAAAAAAAAGAAGCATGGGCAACATCTCAGAAGGGACCCTCCCTAGTTTCTTGCTTGTAAAGGCGAAGGGGGAGAAATGTACCTTCAGACTAGCAAAATTTGGTTAACATAACCCTAAAATTGGTTTACCTAGTTGTGCTTCCTGTCTGGATTTCCTTGTTGGTCTAACATTCTATATTAGGAAGCTACATCTGTTCAGGGCATTCATAATACCGGTAATAGCTCAGTTCTGGATTCAAGTCCCCAACATACTTTCTCCTCTGTAAAATTAGAAAAGTGAGTTATACATTTATTTACTTATAGGTCTTTAAGTAAATGCTTCCAGGCCAGCCTATAATAGCACCAATAACACAGATTTTCTGACTATATTCTTAAATCTAAATTTACAATACAGAAGCAGAAAAAAAATCAATCCCCAAGATTGTATGAAATTACAAGTGGACTTTTTTTGCAGGGGAGATATTAGCAGTTATTTTTAAATCTGAGTAATTTGTATTCTATTATGGATAGTCTTATAAATAGTCCTCAAATTACAACTATAACTGAGCCTGGCAATTACAGTCCTAAGTCATGATGGTCATAAAATGGGCTACTTCGTGACTGGATCCAATTTTACGATGTTTTTCACAGCAGGTGTTAAGCAAACGTGGTGGTTGTTGAGTGAACCCATTGTTTCCTATGGGCCAAATTTTACCAGTAATCGGAAGTAAATGCCACTTTCTGACAAAATCATTATAAATTGTGATTTCATGACATAAATGAGCTCCAAAAGCACATGACTGAGGCTGGAGGGGGGTCATGACATCATAACTTCAAAATTGGCTTGTAAGTTAACTTTTGGGAAGTCTGTCATAATTTCGACCAGTCATTAAGTAACTAGTCATAAGTCAAGGACTACTCTTACTTATTGTGAACATCCTGTGAATATTGTAAAGATGCCAGGTGTTAAGAATGAAACTTTGGATTGGCTGGGATTCAAATGAACACTGGGACTCTCAGGAGAGGAATATTGAATGTTGCTTTTACTATACTGCTTCACGGGTTTTTCTCTCAGACTTCGCCTTAATTCCCTGCTGTCACTAGCCCCTAATAAAAGTTCCTTTTGAGACAATGTCTGTTTCAAGAGTTCTGCTTTCTTGGGTGGCTTAGCTGAGGAAGGTCCTTACAGTTGCTTTAAAAGTGTTTAGATGGAGAAATGAAACCTTTTTGATTTTGCTGAAGATCATGAGAGCCTGAGCCATTTCCAAGGACACTGAAGCAGGTGTGGAAGAAAAGCAGATGGTTCCCATAGCAAAGGGAAATTGTGACTATGTGAGAGGGCAGGAACTTGGATGAAGAGAGTATTGTTTAACTCTTTGATCTGGTATCTGGGAACCTCAGACTGAATTTTGCTTTGACGGCGTTAAGCCGTGTATTCCATAAACAGTAAGATTTCTGAAAAAAGAATGAAACTGGAGATTTATTTGGATTCTCGGGCTGGATGTTGACAACAGCCCTCCTTCCTCCTTCAGAAGGAGGACATACTGGCTGACAACATGATTGGGCTTAATATGGTTTCTTGATTAATGTGTTGTGTGAGTTTGCAGTTTGTTCCGTGAATAACTACAATTAATACATGCCTTAGCATGAAGTAGGAACCCAGGGAAAGAAAAAGAGGAAACGAGAGAAGGAATCTCCCCCGAAAACCAACTTTTTCTCTAAGAACAAGAAATATGGCTGTTTTAATGGAGGGCTATATATTATTCTGATGGATGCAGAAGTTGACAATGGACAAGTGGATTAAGATATCAATTTTTCAACCATTTCTCTCAAGTAAAAAAAATCAAATGTTGTCAAGGGAGCAAAGGAAATATTAATCAGGAGATATTTAATTGGGAGGTTCTTGAGACATCAGGGGTGTCCCTGCTTCCCAAGGGGTAAAAATTGTTCATCCATTTTAGCAGAGACTATGTTGATATTTCAGAGTTGAACTCTCTGATTTTTGTAGCATAAAGCCATGCATTAGATGAAATCTCTTTATAACCTCTGAAGTGGAAGATCATTAGAGTAAAGTGCCTCAGGAGCAGCGGTTTTGCCTAAAATGTCCACAGCCAATTTAAAACATTATCTTTTTGAAATACATTACCTTGTTTAGTGGCATTACAGTTTAATTTATGAGTTCTCGTGAGATGCAGAAACCGTCAGAACAAGGCCGTATCTTTTACTTCTTTTTTCTTTTTCAGACACGGACTTCAACAGATAGTTAGAAATACAGGAAAAAACCATTGCTACAGCCTGCCTTTCATCGAGGACCTGTATACTGCACAGGTCAGAAAGAGGTTTGAGAAAATATCTACAGGCCCCTCACATCCTGGACATAAACTGTTTCAATTCCCCCCCTCAGGATGCTGCTATAGTGCACTGCACGCCAAAACAACCAGACACAAAGACAGTTTTTTCTCCCATGCCATCACTCTGCTAAACAACTAATTCCTACAACACTGTCAAACTACCTAGTAAGGCTGTATTACTATTATCCTTCTCATCCTTCCTATTACCCATTCCTTATCTTCTTATGACTATAACTTTGTTGCTTGAATCTTACGATTTATTTTAATTATTTTATTTAGTATCCTAGTATGATTTATGTTGATTGCTTATTTAGTATCCTATGACCAAGTGTTGTATCTTATGCTTTATGATGAATGTTTTTTATGATTATAATCATGATTTATCACTTGTTGCTTGTATGTACACTGAGAGCTTCTGCACCGGAGACAAATTCCCTGTGTGTCCAATCCCACTTGGCCAATAAAGAATTCTATTCTATTCTATTCCATTCCATTCCATTCCATTCCATTCCATTCCATTCCATTCCATTCCATTCTATTCTACTCTACTCTACTCTACTCTACTCTACTCTACTCTACTCTACTCTACTCTACTCTACTCTACTCTACTCTACTCTACTCTAATCAAGGTCTTTTTTTCTATTAAATGAATTTAATCAGAAGAGACTTCAGGTTATGCACTGCATATTTTCCTTTATTTATTTATCTATATAACTTTTCAAAAATGTTCTTGTATTTGGGTCTGTCCTGACTATTGGCTCACATAATAAAAGTAGAAAAATCAGGAGTATAGTTGGCAACTTATAACCATTCGTTTAGTGATTGTTCTAAGTCACTGACTAAGAAGTTATGACAGTTTTCCACACTTACCACTGTTTTAGCATCCCAATGGTCACATGATCAAAATTCAGATGCTCAGCAACTGATTCATATTTATGACGGCTACAATATCCTGGGGTTCTACGATCATCCTTTGTGACCTTCTGACAAGCAAAGTCAATGGGGAAGCCAGATCCATTTTACAATGGTGTTAGTAACTTAACAGCTGCGGTGACTCACTTAACAACTATAGCAAGAAAGGTCATAAAATGAGGAAAAACTCACTTGACAGCCATCTTGCTCAGCAACAGAAATTTTGGGCTCAATTGTGGTTGTAACTCAAGGACTACCTGTAGTCTCATAGAACTTTTTCTGACTAACCCATTTATTAAAAGGCTTAAACTTCCATGAGCTGCAGCCACTTCATCAGATGCAGCTTCAGCCTCTCAGTTCATCACGCATGTATCTGGCCAGCCGAGGTCAAGGGGCAACAGGTAATTCTTGACCTATGACAGGTCATTTAGCAACTGTTTGAAGTTACAACAGACGCCACCCCACAAAAAGGGACTCCCCCATGACCACATTTTCAGCACTTGGCAACCAGCTTGCATTTACGGCCATTTGCAGCATCCCACAGTCATATGTCCATAATTTACAATGTTTTTAGTGGAAAGTACCATTTACTTCCAATTTTTGGCACAAAACTCCACATAGCAAACAATATGTTCACTTAATGACTAGACTGTTCATTTAATGACCACCACATTCACTTAATGACCACCATAAAAATGTCATAAAATTGGGTCCAGTTACATGGTGACCCACTTTATGACTATTGTGACTTACAACCAAAATTGCTAGCTCAATTACGGTCATAAGCTGTAGACTACCTGTACTTTGAAGAACCCCTCTTGTAAAGAGAGGGAAGTTTTTAAAATTATTCTCCCATTTTCTCAAGATTTGCAAGCTTAACTATCATGTTTACAAACTTCCACACACTCTTGATATCCTGCAACTTCAGAACAGAAGGAGGAGGAGAAAGAAGGAAAAAGGAAAAAGGAGAAAGGAGAAGGAGAAGAAAAGAAGGAGGAGGAGGAGGAGGAGGAGGAGGAGGAGGAGGAGGAAAGAAAGAAAGAAAGAAAGAAAGAAAGAAAGAAAGAAAGAAAGAAAGAAAGAAGAGCTTTCCTCTCTTTTCTTTTTCCTGTATCCTTCCTCCTGTGTAAGTGTTTCCAGAAAGGGTAAAATTGTAGCCGAGATGGTTCATAATCACAATCAATACAGTAAATGGAACAATCAAACTGGGGAAAAGATCACATGGCAGTTAAGATAAAAGTCCAGCTTTCCAGCAATGGGCTTATTAGGCAGCCAGCAAGCGAGAATGCTTTTTTTTTTCCCTGTTGCATCCACTTCCTTTAAAAAACCCATTGATTTGTGCCTGGTACGGAGTTGTCATAGTTTCATGAATAAAAGTTCCATGGCTCATAGAATCAAAGACTTCTCCTCCCACCCCACAATCAATAAAAAGAGATTCAGAGAAATTACGGGAGCTCACTATGAGAGCTGTCCTCCGTTTATTTTTAGCACTTGGGAAATGGAGACAAGGCTACTTGGATTCTGCAGTGGGATAAGTGAGGTTCCCGAGTCCTCGTCTATTTTGCTCATCCAATTCTAGAACAATTTGCACGTACACTGTTTTTGGATCTAGAGGTTTCCCATAGAATTCATGGCAACTGAGTTTTGAGAGCTCAACTTGTCTCTGTCTCTTTGCTTTTAGCTTTCTTTTAACTCCCCAACATCAGAAGGAGTCTGGTAGGACCTTTTATGACTAACACGTTTTGTTAAAAGGCATAAGCTTTTGTCAGCTATGGCCTACTTCTTCAGATGCCTGGCAGCAGATCAGAAGCAAAGAAATAACAAAGACCATCCCAGTTCAAAATGCTTGCTACATATTTAATGTCCCAAGTATTTTGATCCTTGAATTGTCTTTTGATTTGCCTACTGACATAGGAAGTACACATTAGGTACATTCATATTAAAATGGAAACTAGGTTAATTTCTCTTTCTCTTTTGGAAGACCTTTATTGTCCAGCAAAGTTTCATCCGGAAATGAAGTTCTCCAGATCTTCTCCTGCCTTGGAAGACCCAAGATCTAAGACTTTACTAGGCAAGGCTGACCAAGCCAGTGAAAAAAGATGTTCCAAAATGGGGATCTAATCATTGGCCACAGAAGCTGGTGGTATTGGCTTTCATCCCAAGATGGACAACCTGTGACACACCAGATGTTGCAGAACATCAATTCTAGCCATTGGTGGGAGATGCTTGGAGGCGTAGATCCTATTACAGTATGTCCTAAATGTCATGTCCTGCTTCCCTGGGCCTGTGTCTGATGGCTATGTCCTGTGTTGGATTTCTGGGTGAGGGGTTGCTGGTTCTAATTCTATCACTCTGGTATTGTTAGCTATCAAATCTTGCTCCAAGGATTTTCGAAAGATCCTGTCTTGAATGGGTTCTGCAGGTAGTATTTGCTCATGAATGGGGCCTCAGTCTTTCTGAATGGGATTATCAAACCTGCATGAGTTTTTGGCTGGGGGAGAGGGAGAAGTTTCTGCCTTTCAATATCCCTCAAAATATTTCTTTCTCTGAGTGGGGTGCTGTCTTCCTACAGATGAAGAAATTTCCCCCTCTGCATCCATTTTTAATTTTAAAATAATAGCTAAACCAAACAAAATTAAACTTTCCTATGAAATGTGCTTCCCTTTCTTAAAGGGAAAGGAAGAGGAGGGAAAGGTAGGAGAGGAGAGGAGAGGAGAAAGGAAATGGTAAAGATAATCTGAAAAGTCTATATCCAGACCTTTTGATATCTGAATAAAAATGCTGAGTTGCTTATTCCAGTTCTGGTTTCAGCCAAAATGTGGGGCTGCTCATCACGAGCCTTTTGAATCAAAGACCCAAACTGCAAATCAAGTAATATGAGATTTGTCCCATTTCCAAGTTATACAGTTTTGGTGGCTTTCATTATTATCCAGAAACATCGTTCACCACAAGTCAAAACAAAGCATCAATCAAATTGTGATTGCACCAAAGTGCCTCAATCAGCTAGCAGAAATGTACAATTTGAGGCCCAGAAGCCTCTGGTGACTCCCAAAAGCTTTGAAATGGGTCTCAGAAGCTTCTGTAACATTTGTCACTCAATTGTTATTCTTAATGTCTTAGAAAGAGGGGAAAAATTAAATAGATGGAATGTACTAATTGTACCTGTACTGGATTAATTACATTTAAATTGTGATTCAATTAGATTAATTTTCATTTATTTTTGTCTTGTCTCTGCCTACTTTTTTGAGGTTGTCTTCTGACAGAAAGGGACAGTCAAGATGGCAATCATGACCTTGATATTAAAGTCCTATCAATCTTTACATGTGGCACATAGGAACATAAAAGGTTACAATTATCAGAATGTTGAAATAAAAGTCTTGACCACAAGCTATGTTTTTTGGCAAGAATGTCAAACTGGCGGCCTATGGGCCAGATATGTCACACACAGGCATGCCCACCCCAGCTCCGCAAAGGCAAAAAACATCACAATACGTCATGATACATCACACGGCACGATCGAGTTTGACACCCATGCTCTTTGGGGTAGTGTGGAGTGTGATGTCACAGTCTCATGTAGGAAAGGGCTTCAGTGCTGCTTGCATAATTCACACACACACACCTTGCTTTCTCCTGCAGCTGTTGTGGATCAGAATTTATCAACCATAGCAACTCTAAGATGTGTGGCTTTCAATTCCCAGAATTCCACAGCCAGCCATGCTGGGTGAGAAATTCTGGGAGTTGAAGTCCATACATGTTAATGTTGCCAAGGGTGATTAAATTTCTGAAAAAAAGAAGAAGTAAAAGCAAAAAAAACCCAGGACAATAGGGGTCAAATTCATGAAGTATATTAATACCAGCTTCTGAGGATCTGGAAAGATAGATAGGAAAAAAGATGCTCTGAAAACACCTCAAGATTTTGCAGCCATTGCTTACTCAGAATCATGGTCTGGTATCAACAGCCAACCTGCAGACAGGAACAAATCAGAAAGAAGGCCTTCTGTTGGGTTATAATGTAATGATAATGTAATGATGCTAAATCACCTCCATATCATCAATCCCACCACAGACTGAGGAAATATTGGCTGAAGTTAGGAGTCTCATCCTCAAGACTTAGTCTTGAAGACCCCCAACATCAAAATAGATATCACCAAAACAAAAGTGTAGGAGTGTTCAGCTGAGCCAAAAGCCAATTGAGCCTGCTTGGGTTACTTAAGAGTAACCTGTTGAAGGAAGTTTGAAATGAATTTGTTCAAGACATTGTGCTGGTATTTAAAGAAAAAAACTAAACCTTGGCCACTTTATGGCTTGTGGACTACAACTCCCAGAATTCCAGGGCATTAGGAATGGTTCTTCCTATCTTTTAGATGTTTAACTCTGCCTTCCTTTCCAATGGGAATCCTTCATTTTTTTTAAAGACAAGGTTAGAAATTGGGAATTCAATGGAGTAAAGAGTTGTATCTACTTTCTTCCAAAAGCCATTCTGTCCATCTGATGAAGTGAAGTGTTGCTCCCCAAAGCTCTGGGGGTTGTTTTTTGTTTTGTTTTTTTGATAAAATTAAAGAAGCTACAGATAGAGTAGAGTAGGGTAGGGTAGGGTAGGGTAGGGTAGGGTAGGGTAGGGTAGGGTAGAGTAGAATAGAATAGAATAGAATAGAATAGAATAGAATAGAATAGAATAGAATAGAATAGAATTCTTTATTGGCCAAGTGTGACTAGACACACAAAGAATGTGTCTCCAGTGCAGAAGCTCTCAGTGTACATATAAACAACAAAGTGATAGGTCATAGATCATAAATCATAAGATACAATCATAATCATAAACAGCAACTGATAAATCATAAGGTGCCAATAGGAGAAGGCAGTAGGAAAGATGACAAGGTGAGAAAGATGAGAAAGATGAGAAGATGTCAAGGATAATAGCAATCCAACCAACTACATAGGTAAATATCTTTAGGCATAAGATGATGCTGTGGGAATTAGGTGTTTAGCAGAGTGATGGCATAGGGCAGTGGTGGCGAACCTATGGCACGTGTGCCAGAGGTGGCACTCAGAGCTCTCTCTGTGGGCATGCACGCCGTCGCCCCAGTCCTAGGCCTTCAGCTGGGTTTTATAAAACCTTTTCACTTTAGGCCTCCACCGCCATGTGCAAAAAAAAAAAAAGGTTCAATCAGTCAATTTCAACTTCTCGCGGGGAAAAAAAAGATCTTGCAAAGTTGGAATTGATTGATTGAATTTTTTAGTCCCACCCAATCTGCCGTTACCACCGCAGCCACACCCAGCCAATGGGCCACACCCACCCGGCACTCGACGATGCATAAGTGGGTTTTGGGTTGCAGTTTGGGCACTCAGTCTCTAAAAAGTTCGCCATCACTGGCATAGGGGAATCTTTGTATCTAGTTGTTTTGGCATGCAATGCCCTATAGCATAGTCTTCGGTTTACAACCAGAATTGAGACATGAATTTCCATTGCTAAGCAAGGTGGTTGTTAAGCGAGTCATGCCCAATTAAGATCTTTTTTTGCCATGGTTGTTAAGTGAATCACTGGTGTTTTTTGTGAATCATGCGGTTGTTAAGTAAATTTGGCTTCCCCCGTTGACTTTGCTTGTCAGAAACTGGCTGGGAAGATTGCAAATGGTCATATGACCCTGGGACGTTGCAATTGTTGTGAATACCTGCTGGTTGCCAAGTGCCTGAATTTTGACCAACTGACTCAGAGGATGCTGCAACAGTCCTAAGCGGGAGGACTGGTTCTAAGTCCCCTTTTTCCAGTGCTGTTGTAACTTTGAACAGTCGCCCAACAAATGGTTGCAAGTCATTGTCCTAGATGCCTGATTTTAGGACAAGCTACATGACCCAGAGTTTTTACCTGCAAGAGAATGGAACCTCTGCAATGGGAAGCTATCCTTGTGCCCTTCCCAGCAGCCCTTGCTGCTGGAGATACGATTTTGCTTTGTCTAATGGGCCAGCCATGCCGTGTTCCTTGGTGAGGGATGGAAGCTATTATGGAGTAGATCAAGAGCTCATGAATAGCACCCATATGAAGAATGGGTGGAAATTGTATTTTCTGCAGGGCTTCGTCAATGAGTTCATCTGTTACCCAGGAGCGAAGATGCTGCAGTAACTGTTCAATGGATGAAGCATAATTCAATCTTCGTGCTTGCTCACTCGTGGGTTTATTTTGAGCAGTGAGTGAGTCAGCCATGCTGAAACTGTACCTAGAAATGAAGTGGCACAGGGCTGAGCTTTTGCCCCCCCCCTCCCATTTTTCTCCCTGATGCATTGCCGAAGCCAAAGTGTACTGATTTTAATTCCACTTTTGACCTTAAGCTGAGCTTGATTCACAGCCTGGGTTGTAAATAGAATTATTTACACACATGCAGAACAAATAACGCCCAATGCACTGTCAGGGTGCCCAGAAGAAAGGACCAATAGTTCATTAGAATATTAGAATTTGATCTTTTTCTTGAAAGAGTCTGCAAAAAATGAAAAATGATAGCCATCCTTTTGCAGCTCAGATGTGGCCCCTGTTCTGATCTAGTTTGCATCAATCCTAAGTGACCCACAGCTGCCCTGACATTGTCTAGGCTCCTGGAAATGCATTCAAATACCAAGTCATGGTCACCCTTTAAAATTTTACACCACGTTTTGGAAATGCAACCCCTTATGTTGTTTGGGGAAAACAATGCTTTGTTCCCTTTGTCCATCAGTTTGCCCTACTTACACATATTCCTCGACTTATGACCACAAATTTCTATTGTTAAGCAGGGTAGTTGTTAGGTGTGTTGTGCCTCACTTTATGACTTTTTTTGCCATGGTTCTTAAGCAAATCACTGAAATTAAGTGATTTGTTAGGCAACTCTGGCTTCCTCCCTATTGACTGTGCTTGTTGGAAAGGTTGCAAATGACAATCATATGACCCCAGGATGCTAACACTGTCGTAAATACATGTTGGTTGCCAAGCAGTAAATTTTGATCATGTAACAGTGCAAGTGCTTCAATGGTTGTAAGTGTGAGGACAGGAAGTATGTCACTTTTTTTCAGTGCTCGTGTAACTTCAAACGATCACTAAATAAATGGTAAGTAGAATAGAATAGAATAGAATAGAATAGAATAGAATAGAATAGAATAGAATAGCAGAGTTGGAAGAGACCTTGGAGGTCTTCTAGTCCAACCCCCCCCTCAAGCAGGAGAACCTATACCATCTCAGACAGGTGAATGTCCAGTCTCTTTTTAAAAATCTCCTGTGATGGAGTGCCCACGATTTCTGGGGATAAGCTGTTCCACTGGTTAATTGTCCTCACTGTCAGGAAGTTTCTCTTTAGTTCCAGGTTGCTTCTCTTTTTGATCAGTTTCCAACCATTGTTTCTCATCCTTCCCTCTGGTGCTCTGGTGAACAACCTGGCCCCCTCTGCCTTGTGACAGCCCCTCAGATACTGCAACACTGCTATCACGTCTCCCCTATTTCTTCTTTTCTTTAGACTAGCCAAATCCAAGTCCCATAGCCATTCTTCGTATGTTTTAGTCTCCTGTAAAAAAGTAAAAAAAGTAAGTCAAGGACTTACTTGTACCTGTGATGGGAGGCAGGGGGCGGGAAATCAAAAAATTACCAGGGCAGCATTATTGCCTGAGCAAAGCTCCTCTGCTTTTCAGTGTATGGCAGTGTATGCAACTCACATGAAAAATCAGTAGGTCTTTGATCACTCAAATGATGCCATTTTGATACTTTCAAATACTTTGAAATCTCTGACCAGAATAAGACCACATTGGAGCAAATGGTAGAGTCGTTAGAATAGGAACTTCTGTCTCAATTTACCAGATATTGAAAAAAAAATATATAATCAACAACTATGCTATAACTTGATTCTGCTGTGTTGGATCCAGCAGTCTTGTCATCCTTTGTCCCTGAACAACTGAGACAGTTAAAAAAAAAAAACCAATTCTTCTAGGCCCGTTCAAAATTCTAGTCTAGGTGGCATCTAAGTTAGGAATCCATTCATGAATGTAATGAAGTATTCACTTCCTTGCAGAATTTTCCCCCTAAGCACTTCTTTTACTGCTTTCTGTAAAGACTTGATTTCTGGAGTGAGTACATGAGCCATATTTCCTTCTTAATGGCATGTAGAGAGGCATAAACACACAGAATGGATGTGTAGCTCTGTTGGATTGGGTTGCCAATTAGCATTCCAGAGAACATTTTTTTCCCTCCATTTTTCAAAGTGGCAGGAAGTTCGCACCATTAAACAAGGGTGAGGGTAGGAGGTGGAAGATTTAGTGGAGGAGGGGGGAATGAACGGGGATGTGTTCTTTCAAAGCACTTGTTCAAAGCATGAATCATGTGAAAAAAATGGTGGGACTTGAAATAAAAGACAGATAGTATCCAAAAATATACAGTGCTTGCCAATAGAAGAGAATATTTAGAATAGAATAACACAGTTGGACGGGACCTTGGAGATCTTCTAGTCCAACCCCCTGCTCAGGCAGGAAACCCTATACCATTTCAGACAAAAAGTTGTCCAATCTCTTCGTAAAAACTTCCAGTGTTGGAGCATTCACCGCTTCTGGAGGCAGGTTGTTCCACTGATTAATTGTTCTAACTGACAGGAAATTTCTCCTTAGTTCTAGGTTGCTTCTCTCCTTGATTAGTTTCCATCCATTGCTTCTTGTCCTGCCTTCAGGTATTTTGAATAGGTTGACCCCCCACCTCTTTTTTGTGGCAACCCCTGAGATATTGGAACACTGCTATCATGTCACCCCTAGTCCTTCTCTTCATTGAACTAGACATACCCAATTCCAGCAATCATTCCTTATATGCTTTAGCCTCCAGTCCCCTAATCATCTTTGTTGCTCTTCTCTGTACTCTTTCTAGAGTCTCAACATCTTTTTTACATCGTGGTGACCAAAACTGGAGTAGTATTCCAAGTGTGGCCTTACCAAGGCATTGTAAAGTGGTATTAACACTTCACATGATCTTGATTCTATCCCTCTGTTAATGCAGCCTAGAACTGTGTTGTGGGTCAGGGATGAACTGTGGGTGCTTGGTGCTCTCTGAGCTTGGTTGTTTTCTTGGAGATGTTTCATTACCCAACTAAGTAGCTGCTGATGTTATCTAGTCGGGTAATGAAATGTCTGCAGGAAAACAACCAAGCTCAGAGAGTACCAAGGACCCTGTACTCAATGCTTGTCTAATCTGGAATGGCAACTGTGTTGATTGTGAAATGTGCAAAGTGCTCTTGTACAAAAGGAGACAAAAAGAGAAGAAAGTAGACAAACTTAAAAAAAGAAATAAAGATGATATCATCCAAAAGGATAGTTTGTCCATTATGCTGCCCTAGAAGAGATCTAAATATGGATCCTGGCTTTTATGAGAATAGTGGTATAAATGAGCAGCTGTAGGCCTGAATTCAAAGGAGATTTCAATTAGCTTATACAGTATCGCGTCAGTCAATGTGATACATGAAGAAACCAAAACATTAGTGAATACTTGCTGATAAGGGTGGATACAAAACAAAAAACATGTTTATTTCAAACCCTAACATTATGTCTTGGGATCTCTGCTGAACTATTTGAGGTGAGGTGGAGCATAGGAGACCTAAAACCCAGGATATTTTGATCATTCTGGGTTTCAGCTAAAAATAAATTTTACAGGGATTTTACAGAGTGAGTAGGGCAAGACTAGGGCTTTGTCTTCTCTGGGTATTGTGCATTGGCTGGTCCACTGAGCTTCACGATGCCTTCCTTTTCTGACCTCCCCTTGGGTGCCATCACAAATGCTTGATATCTATGGATTTTCTGAGTCATCCAGGTCATGGCTGTCCCAAAGGTGTTTTTTCAAAAAGCAACTGGACTTTGTTTTTCCTTGAAGACATTTCGTTTCTCATCTAAGAAGCTTCTTCAGTTCTGAAGAAGCTTCTTGGATGAGAAACAAAATGTCTTCAAAGAAAAACAAAGTCCAGTTGCCTTTTGAAAAAGCATCTTAGGGATCACCAATGCTTCTTATATCAAGCATAGCATACCCCTGTTCATTCAGTATTTGACTAAGTGTCAATGAATGAAGAGCAACCTGCCATTGGGTAGAGACAAATCTTAAAAATTAGGGAAGAGCTCTATAATTCAGATTAAACACATGGGATAGATTCACATAACATAACTCACTAAATGCCAAACCCAAGACTGTTGAACATGGTTCAAAAATTTCAGTCTCTCTTTTCTCTGATCAAAGAGAGGTTAGGAACTTGATTCAAGAACAGAAATCCAAGCAGGGTATGAGACTCGGATATGGCAGAATTTATGAGAAATGCATTCTGTTTTCTAAATGTCACAGGCCCAATCTGATTACATCCAGGATGTAGGCATTGAACTATAGAAAAATACTGTCTTTCTAGTTTCAGGCAGCAAGCTTGAAGTAATAGGTTCAAAAGAGTTACATGGAGAGACTTTGGGAGAAGGAATGATGAACCTCTGAAGGAACAGAGACTATGGTGAAGCCAAGACCAACAGTCTGTTAGAAAGCTCAGTCCAACAGAGCCTCTCTGGATAAGGAGACCATGAGAGATCACCCACATGTTCCACGTGGCTGCTCCTCATGGGGAGACCGCAGGACGGTAGTCGAACTTTCTTTCTAACTCATTTTGGAATTATAATTATTTTAAAGTTAAAAGCAATCTTCCAAGCAACAAGTTTGAAAACTACCTGGTGAGTAAAATTTCATCCCAAAACAGAAAAAAAATCAAGTAGCAGTTTAGGGAATTTAAATAATATAAAGTAAATGACAGAAAACAAAATAAGAACTTCATTCAAGAAAATTATAAATGAATTAAGAGACCAGACAAATTTAGTATATTAGGATTTTTGTTAAGACGTTTGAAATAACTTAAAGAAATGGGACATTAGATTACACTAAAAAAGGAAAGTTATGTTTTGAATTGAAAGAAGAGATGAGAAATTTATAAAACGAGAGACAATGGCATCACACTAAAGGCATTTGAAAGCATTTTTGAAAAACTAATAAGAGAAGAGAAACTAATAACTAAACTGACAGCAACATTTTTTGTGCCTGAAAATGCCTTTTTTGAAGAGACTATAAGAGAAAGATGTGAAAGAATCAGTGTGGAAGAACTATAGACAGACAGAAAAAAGTACCAGCTGATGTAAAAACATTGGAAAATACCAGCTGATGTAAAAACATTGGAAAATAAAGAGGCAGTTTATTATAAGCAGAGATAAAAATTCGAATAAGAATATAAATTATAGGCAACAGATGAAAAATGACCTGGGCAAGGACTTATTAATGATTTACAAAAGAAAGTTCTTAAGGCCTTGAAGAAATCTTTTGAAATGGGGAAAAATGTGAATGGAAATTCCATCTGTTCAGTAAGCCTGCTTAAATATTATAGGCTTTCACTACCTATTCAATCCTATAACAGCAACTTGATGAATTAAACACCAAGATTATTGGAAGCAAAAGAAAGAAATATAAAGTTGACTTGTTTGGTCAGGGCTAAAATAATTATTTCTATAAAATTCTGGAGATCCTTTATAGACTGTTTGCCATACTTGGACAGAAATTACAACAGTTTTTAAAATTATGAATGGATAAGAGGGGTAGGCGTGGAAAGAGGTAAAATATTTATTTATTAATTAAATTTATATACTACCCATCTCACTGTAAACAAATAAACAAGGTGGGGAAATATTAAATTTGCCTATATTTGTTCCAAGGAAGATCAAGAGTTATCTCTTTAAATATTATTATTTTTTCTATTTTTCTATTTTCTGTTTCTTTTCCTTTTTGCACTTTGTATTTCTTTCCTATCTAATTTATTTTGTCTCTGGTTTTTGTTTATATTGTCTTTTAGTATTGTTAAACTCCTTAATAAAAACTATTTTTTTAAAAAAAAGTTATGTGGAAAAAAGTAACTGAGTATGCCGTTATGCTTTCATTCTGACTATGTTCACAGAAAATCATTAACCATCTAACTGAAAGACAGAATGGCTGTTACTCGTTTTAGCACTGATGATGAAAGACTCAAAAGAGTCTATTCTTTTGTGTGAATGTGTCTCAAGGGGTTGTTTATACCAGCTGGTGTTTTTGTGATTTGTTGTAAGAAAAAGTCAGAAGGAAGAACGCGCAAGGTATTATTTACTGAACCTTCATACTAAAATA
Source organism: Protobothrops mucrosquamatus (assembly GCF_001527695.2). NCBI lineage: Eukaryota > Metazoa > Chordata > Lepidosauria > Squamata > Viperidae > Protobothrops > Protobothrops mucrosquamatus. The sequence continues at coordinate 41,681 of NW_015388288.1, forward strand.
GAGCTAAAGCAGTTATGGTTAAATGCACTCAGCCCATGCTGAGCAAAACTCACCAGGTTTAGCCTGAGAAGAAATAATCTCTTCTTCTGAGACTTCCCTGCACTCCTAAACCTTGCAATAAAAGCAATAGTATGGCCAGAAGCTATATATCTTACGTATTTGTTGCAATGGAGAATTTCTACAGAAGTTGCCAAGATTGGACCTTGAGAGACTGAAGCCAGAATGCCTGCAGACTATCCAAGTGATTTCTCAGAAGGCCTGATATATGATAGACAAGGAGAACTGCAAAAACGGACTAGCATGGACATTTGAGGACCCAGTGGGTGACTTCTTCTCGTATTTGTAATTTATATTTAGGAAGGTACTGGTGCTATAGGGACTCCTGCTTGAGCAGGGGCTGGACTAGAAGACCTCCAAGGTCCCTTCCAGCTCTATTCTGATTGATTGATTGATTGATTGATTGATTGATTGATTGAATCTTTGGGTCAAATCTTTTACACAGTACATAACCAATCTGTGGAAGAGATGGTGATGACCATTTGCTTGGATGACTTCAAAAAGGGACAGGATAAATTCATAAAGGACCTATTTATCAAGGGCCATCAGTCCTGAAGATTGAGCGTTGCCTCTTGGCTGGGACAGCAAAACCTCATCATCTAGTTGCTGAGGACAATGGTGAGGCAGGCTTGTATCTGTATCTCCTCTTCTAAGAGCTCAAAAGTTGGTTCTCTTAGTTGGCCCGGTGGTTGGCCACTGTAAGAAGCAGAATGCTGGCCTTAGATGACCTTTGGCCTAATCCACCAGAGGTATTCTAATGAGCCGCTATGGAAGAGCATCTGAGGTGTTAGGCGAGGCCATGGTGATGGCCATTTTAGCTGAGTAGCTTAAAAGGAATAGGACATAAATAAATGACTGGTCTTCTCTATCGACACTAAAGACCCAGTGTTGCTTTTGGGTTCAGGGAACATTCTTTCAAATCCCAGTTGCAGGGAACAGTGGGAGAGAGGTATGTTCAGGGAATTTGTTCCAATTTAGATTATACTCAGCTTCATATAAAAGCTGTAGTTTACGTTTTCAGCACTGAGCAGGGTAATGGATTAAATATTTCCAGCACAATGATTGGGTCACAGATAAATAAATAAGTAATCATGCAAGTAATTGAGAAACTGGGGTGAGAAGTAAGAAGGGATAGGACTGTCTCATGTCTACCTTGCTATTTTTTAGCCCATTCTCAGGCTAAAACAAAATACTTTTAATGTTTGCTTTAAAATGGCAGAAATGTTTCGGGGTGGCAAGATAGGAGGGGATTCCAGAATCTCAACAAAGAATGGGGGGAAGCCAATTGCAAGCTGCCCAGTCCTGTTCTAATAAAGGATTTCCCCCCTCATTTTATATAATTTAGATTACATTACATTAAATTATTTTGATTAGCTCTATCATCTTTCGGCATTGCACCCCCAACATAGAATTCAAGGAGGATACTTGGGGAAAGGAAACAGGAGAGGAGAGGAGAGAGGGGAGGGAAGGGAAGGGAAGGGAAAGGAAAGGAAAGGAAAGGAAAGGAAAGGAAACAAAAGGAAAGGAAAGGAAAGGACCACATTGCAAACACATACTTAAATATTTGCTTATTTGTCGTTCCCAAAATTTAGACACCTTTCTCGTTAACAAAATAAAAACATAAGGGATTGACTTCAAGTGGAATTCACTTGCCAGCATGGTGTATTCTGTTCTCCAAGGAGAAATATGATTAAGGAGGCATAGTCTGACAGCTCCTGTCACTCAATGCTTTTCACTCCAATCTACTTTTCAGCAGCTCATAAATATTTTAACACTCTTTTAAAACTCCAGTTCTCTGATTTTTATTTTTTTTAGAAGACCAAGGTGAGAAGAACATCAGGTCCAAAAAGGTGGATATAGGGAAAGAGGAATGAGAAGGAAAGAATGCCCTGGATTAGGAAATTCAGACTATATTAACAAACACTTTTTGTATTTTTTACTTCTTGGCACCCTTTTAAAAAGTAGTTTTCAAGAAGGGCTGATGTGCCTCCAGGAAGACATGGTTGGCTGTAAAAAAAAACAAGTATTTTAGAAAGGTAACATGCAAAACCAGAAGAGTTCTCTACTTTAAAGCAGTTGTGTGTTTTCTGGAATTGCATAGCAGAGCCACACAGTCTCTGGTTGATGCTTCATTGGCATTTTTGCTCTCTCCAAAGTACCTTAGAGATCCAAAGCAACAGCTAGAACAGTGGTGGCGAACCTATGGCATGCGTACCAGTGGCGGCACTCGGAGCCCTCTCTGTGGGCACACGTGCCGTTGCCCCAGCCTTGCCTCCCCCCGCGACCCCCTCACCAGCAGCCCCCCTGGGGGAGAGTCACCCCCGAGCGTGGCCCACATGGAGCAGTGCAGCCAAGGACATGGCAGCGAGGCAGCGTGGACAAGACTCTGCCCTCACGCCCCATCACGCACAGTTGATGCTGCAGGGCGCGGGCAGAGGGTGTGGCTGCCATGGTGCTGCTGGGCTGCCTGGGTGATCTGCGGCGGGCCGTGGAGGCGGTGAGTGGCCTTGTGGGCAGGCATGGTGGGGCAGGAGGTGGAGCAGGGGTTGGGCCAGTTTTTGGGCACTCAGTCTCTAAAAGGTTCGCCATCACTGAGCTAGAAGCTACTTTTAAAATAGAGAGTGTAAGAATGCTTATATCCTTTATGTTTTATGTTTTTATTTATTTTCTAAATATATATGCTTCCAATTTCACTGTCCAAACTGACTGTTTTATTAATATTATTGCAATTTCTTTAAATGTCGTGAGCTGTTAAGAGTTGGGTGGCATACAAGTTTTGATAATGTATAATAAATGATGATTGCGGGCAGGCTCAGCCAGAGGTTTAGAGTGGATTTGACATTTTTATCCACCTACTGAGTCCTTCCCAAGGACTTGGTGTAGGCAGATGTAGTTGAGGGTGTTATCGTATCACTGCAGGATGGAAATCGTTCCAAGTAAAGCTGTCTTTGCAATTGACTGATGGTGATTTTGTCAATGCCATGATTTTCAAGTGGTGTTCCAGTTGTTTTGGAATTGCACCCAAGGTGCCTCTTACTATCGGTATAGTCTTTGCTTTCTTTTGCTGCAGTCGTTCTATTTGCTGGTCTTTCTGTTTTATGGGCTTTATCCAGTTCTTTCTCTTCTCGTCTGCTGTCTCCAGGTACTACAACATACACAAGCCAGACTTTTTTGTATTTCTTATCAACAATTGTTAAATCTGGGGTCTTGGATGGCAGCTGCTTATCTGTTTGAATTCTAAAGTCCCAAAGCACTTCTTTAGCTTCTTTATTTTCTATTACTTTGTTGATTTTGTGGTCTTGCTTGCAGGCAAATGGTATTTCTTGCAGATATTCCAATGCATCATTGTTGCTACTTTGTCATGCTGTTGTCTGTAGTCTGTTTGTGTGATCTTCTTGCAGGAGCTAAACAGATGGCCTATTATTTCTTCAGCTTCTTTGCAGAGTCTGCATTTGTTGTCTATTGCTGTCTTCTCAGTTCTGCATTTATATGCATTTGTTCTTAAGGCTTGGTCTTACACAGCCAGAGTTAACCCCTCTGTCCCTTTCTTCAGCTTTCCTGCTAAATTTTTAATATACCGGTCATGTAATACTTTGCCTTGCCATGTCTTGTTTTTTCTTCATTTAGTCTTTCTTGTAGACCAGTTTGCTCTCTCCAGCAGGAATTCTCATACTGCCCTAGACAAACAACTGTGCAATTGTCCAACTTATGTTTGAAAACTTTTAGCACTGGAGAACCCATAACTCCAGAAGTTGCTGCACTACTTAATAGATTTTACGATCAGAATATTCCTCATGTTGAATTTGCCTCTCTTCAACTTACCGTACTAGTTCTTGTCCTGTCCATGCCCTCTTCCCTGTGATGGCCCTTTAAGTAGACTGCAGTTATACAGTATCTCCCTCAGCTCTCTCTCCTGTAGGCTGAATATACTCAGCTTCTTTAACAATTATTCATATAATTGAGCCTCCAAGCCCCCCACCATCTATTTTACTCTTTGCCTGTCTGCCTTGTTATTTTCCCATCACCCTGAGAAAATGCCCATGTTCTGTATTTTCTGCCAGTGGCCCATGACCGTAACCCCTGTAAATGTTGCAGAGTAAGAGGAGAGATTTAATGAAAGCTGTCCCCTAATACAGGCGGGAGGAGGGGAAATCCTTGAATCTGGTCATCCATGCAGTTAAGAATCGCACTGAATGCTAAAATAAGAGTCGGAGCCCTAGGTCTTCTCTGAGATGGAATCTCAGTGCCAGGGTAGGCTTTGAAGGGGATAAAACATTTCAGATTATTAATCCCTGTTACAAGGTCATCCAAGGCTCCAATCATTGATGGTAAAAGGGGAGGCAGAGAGATGAATTTTTTAAAAAAGCCACTTATGTTTCTTCCCCCACGGAATATGTCCTTTATCTTGCAAGATGAAGGTTAGTATTAAATCAGAGTTGATTGGAATGCTGGTTTCTGAATATCCCAGGAAATGATTTTATATTTATTGAAATTCTGACAATTAACTTTTCAGGTAATCCTCAAATCACAAACATTTGTTTAAGGACCATTCAAAGTTACAATGGCACTGAAAAAAAATGACTTACAATGGATCCTCACAATTATGACCATCACAACATCCCCTATAGATCAGAGGCCCCCAAACTTTTGGGCACCAGGGACCAGTTCTGTGGAGATTTTTCCATGGACCAGAGGTGGTATAGTTTCATGTGCTGCCTGCATCCAGCAGATGGGGCTTTGCTTGTTTGCACAGACCAGTTTCTGACATGCCATGGCCCAGTGCCGGTCCACAGACCAGGGGACCCCCTGCTATAGATCAAAATTTGGGCACTTATAAACCAGCATGTATTCATGACTGTTGCAGCATCCTGGGTCATGTGATCACCCTTTGTGACCCTCCTAGCTGTCTTCCAACAAGCAATGGGGGGGGGGAAGCTGGATTTGCTTAATGACAGCATGATTCACTTAACAACTGCAGTGATTTGCTTAACAACTATTACAAAAAGGGTTGTACAATTGGGAATGACTCACTTAAAAACTATAAGGTGATACGTCGAGGATATCTGTACCTTAGAGTTTAATCAGAAAATTATTTTATTGGTTTAGTTATCATGAATAGTTTTACAGTGTTATGTATTAGGGCAGGGGTAGGCAACCTTGGCTCTTTTATGCTGGCTCGGAAATTCTGGGAGTTGAAGTCCATGAGTCATAAAAGAGCCAAGGTTGCCTATCCCTGTATTAGGGGGCAGGCAAGCTTTTTGGGTCTGATTGGCAGTTAGAATGTTTGAATGAGTTGTGTGTGCTTTCATAAAATGCCGGCCAGAGATATTGCCAAGTATAAAATGATTGCTGTTATGGGTATAAGAGTCACAGTCACAAAACACCATTCACTAAAGATTGTCATGTCTATGAAAATGCTCAGTCACCCAGGTCATGGTTGTCCCTTAGGTGCTTTTTTCATGAGGCAACTGGACTTTCTTATTTTTCTTTAAAGATGTTTCTCTTCTCATCCAACAAACTTCTTCACCCTAACCCTTGTATGACCTTGTAACATGGATTAATTGTACAGTTAAAAAAAGCATCTTTGGGACGATAAAGATAATCATGTAGCTAACTTGCTTCTTACCAGCTTCTAAGGATGTTCTCTAGAATTCTATCTTATATATGTCCTTTTTATGAACAGGACCTTTATCTTAGTCTTGAACAATGATGTGCTCTCTTTGTTGCTGTTGAAATAGTTTATGAATCCAAGCTGTCTGTTTTAAACTCATTAATGGAAGTCCAGTGTCTGAATTCTGAAGATGCTAGCCCCTAATTCTGAAAAAGTAGAAGAAGACAAGTTTTTCTTCTACATTCCCTTGCACAAGATCCAAGGCTGATGTCAATTCCTCTTCAATATTTAAAAAAATATATTTTATTAAATTTCTACAAGAAATAAAATATAAACAACAACAAAAAGAATTTTTAAAAAATAAAGAAGGGGAAAATGCAAAAAAAATAGGGAAAGTGAGAAAAAAAACCTAAAGGTACCTTTCAACTTACTTCAATATGGTTGCAAATATAAAATATATTTTGAGCTAAAATTCATTGACACGTAGGATTTCTACAGACATAAACAATTCCCATCATCAAATCCCAAAATCAATATGGCACTTCTTTCAGCTGCAAGCAAAATGTCTAAAAGTGGTTTTCACTAGACAAAAACTAGACCGAGTCCTCAATTCCTCTTCTTTGGAGGTCACAAAGTTTGAGAGTATCAGATTCATGAGGATCTACGGACTTTCCCCGTTCATGCCTGAGTTTTCTCCCCTTTACTATGAGAATTCTAGCATGGAAAAGGAGCTGCCTCAGAAGGTCTCAAGCAGATGTCAGGAAGAGATTTTGATGCCACATTTGGAGCTTCAGAGGAAGGGTTTCAAAAGTTTCTATCAGCCCTGAAATGTCCATGCTTGGTAAATTGGATTGTAGCATTTCAAAACTATATTTTATGTTATATGCTAAAACATATAAGGAATGGTTGCTGGAATTGGGTATGTCTAGTTTAATGAAGAGAAGGACTAGGGGTGACATGATAGCAGTGTTCCAATATCTCAGGGGTTGCCACAAAGAAGAGGGAGTCAAGCTATTCTCCAAAGCACCTGAAAGCAGGACAAGAAGCAACAGATGGAAACTAATCAAAGAGAGGCAATCTAGAACTAGGGAGAAATTTCCTGACAGTTAGAACAATTAACCAGTGGAACAGTCTGCCTCCAGAAATTGTGAATGCTCCAACACTGGAAGTTTTTAAGAAGAGATTGAACAACCATTTGTCTGAAATGGTATAGGGTTTCCTGCCTAAGCAGGAGGATGGACTAGAAGACCTCCAATGTTCCTTCCAACTCTGTTATTCTATTCTAATTTGTATTTGTTCTTTCTAAAAAAAAAGACATGGGTCTAAGTTTACAAAAGTAAACTCAGCCATAAGTTAACAAATGTGATAATTCAGTTGATAGTGATGATGGTGATGTAACTCATGTCATATGTTGAATAATATTTTTTTGTACAGGATTAGTCCTATTTTTAGATTATGGGAGTTTTAGAAAACAGATTAGGGGCATCTTGAAAAGGTGGCATATTTCTTTTTTTTTTTTTTAAATTTCCAGGGACAGAGATGTGTGTATGTAAGATCTTCTGTCACGCATCATAAAATAATATGCCAACTTTTGAACATAATGCACTTTGACTTGGATGAGTGGCTGGCCCCGTTTACTGCTTCATGTAAGGCAACAAAGTATTTTGGACTGATGTAATCATAGTTATACCCTGATGACCCATTTCATCAAATTTCCACTATTTCTTTAGATGGTCTCAGAGTAACATTGGTAATAGCTGACACAGTCACCTTGTGGTGTATGGAACTGTGTCTTTCTAGGCCATTTTTGAAAAAAAAATGGCAGAAAAAAGATCCCAGTTTATGAGCAATGCAGAAAAGTCAACACTTCTTCTAAAGTAGTAATACTCAACCTTGGCAACTTTAGGATGCATGAACTTCGATTCCCAGAATTCCCTAGCCAGCCATGTGGGGAAGCCAGCATGGAATTGAAGTCCATACATCTTGAAGTTGCCAAGATTGAGAAACACTGCTCTATGGTATAATTTCTGATGGCCATCAGACGCTCTTCTGAGGTTTCGATACAATTGTATTCTGAAAGCTAGTGGAATTTTATAACCTTAAATCCAGATCTAAAGAGAGCCCCAATTCTCCAAGTTAATATTTTAAACAGACTCTTAGCTTTAACTTTATCAGAGAGTATGACACTTCTGCACACCTTTTGCTAATCCGTGATTCCCCTATGGCTGTATAAAAGGTACTATATACATGTCAAACACAAACAACCAGATCCAGCTGTATAGAGTTCAAATTAATTACTTAATTGTATTCTGCATATAATATAGAAATCTCTCCAGACTGCTTGCCTTGTCTTGGGAACAAACAGATAATGTCACTTGGAACTTGGGTGGGGTGTCAGCCCTAGATCTCTTGTGGTTGCACAATTACTCAAGGCTAATTCCCTGCTTGATCCCTCCTTCTCGTTTAGCTGGCAGTTTCTCAACAATACAGAAGACTTTTAAAATATCTTAATGCAGATAATGTGGAGACTGGGAAAGAATGTTTTAACCAAATTACTTATGGGGAAGAGTACTTCAACAGTTTTCTCAGGAGTGTCCATTGTTAGTAGTGAAAATAAGAAAAGCTTCATTTTTTTTAAGAAATAAAGATCGTCTCTGCCTTCTTCTGTTGTGCTTAAACAGGGAAGTATTATCATATTAGACATCATTTTGCATCTTTCATGATGCTCCAGATAATTCTGATATTATTTCGGAAGAGGGATATAGTAACTGTAATCAAAAAATAGTGAATGAGGGAGAGTAAACTGGTGTCCCCCCCAAGTATTTGGATTTTCAATTCTAATCGTCTGCAGATAGTTTGGACAAAAATAAGACGCTATGGAGCTTGAAGTCCAAAGTGCTGGAGAATATTTTCTGTCCTTGAAGAAGAGCTGAAAAAAACTCTCCACCTCCTTCTACCCCATCTTCTTCTTTTTCAAGTACGGAGACAAGCGAAATGTCTCAGACAAATGTCTTCTGTAATAGTTTGGCTCAGCTCCTGGATTATGCAATTCTATCACATGGGTAGCATGTATTCTCACAGATGATTGTTCAAGGCCAGTAGACAAAGTCCTGGGCCATTCATGATTGCATATTGTTGATAAAACATCACAAAAGGTCACCTGAGTGATGCAAATGGGGTGTGGAGCCTTCTGAAACTACTGAAACCACACCCATTTGCACCATTCAGGTGACCTTGAGGACACAGATATACCTCCAAGTGGCCTCAACGACTCACTAAAAGAATGCAAATGACCAGCAGTCTGCAAGGAATATGAATCTTTTTATTCCCCACCATCCAGTCAGAGCTGAAGAAGCTTCTTGGATGAGAAGCAAAATGTCTTCAAAGAAAAACAAGAAAGTCCAGTTGCCTCTTGAAAAAGCATCTTTGAGGTAATTAGCAGGGCATTTTTGGACTATAATTAAAGGATGTAAGAATGAGTTAAAGATGTTATGAGAACAAGGTACTGCTATTCCTGAAAATAAGAAAAAGCATTTTTTTTTAAGATGACATCTTCGGTATCATGAAATTTGCACCACAACCTCATTATCTTTCCTTATTAGGTGAATTTGCAAGTTGTGACTTTCTTTTTTAATGTTCACAGTCAATAACAATTTAAATGATATTCTTGGATGCCCTTTGTTCACACCATTTATTTCAATCTCTTTATCTGATTTTGCCAAGAGAACTTAATTGGAAAAAGGCACGGTTCAATAGCAGGAGGGAGTTAAATACTATTAAGACATATTTTCTTTACTCCAATGAACCACCATTATGCATAAAAATAATACTTTACAGGTTAAAAAATAATATTGTGCAGGTGTCGCTGTCTGGAGATTCAACAATATGGGAATCTCTGTTGTCCTGGTTTTACTTACATGTATTTTAAAGCTTGCATCTATTCATTATTCATAGCATCTTGAATTAGGAAATTAATTAGTGTAATGAATCCCGATTTCATATGGATTAATGCTCTTAATCCATGTGGTATCAGGGAGCTTAACTGGGAAGATGAAAAGTTAGCATGTTCAGCCTAATTTACTAGTCATCTCACATCTCTTTCACATGCAATTCAATTATATGTCATGTGTAGAAATAACCTGTCTAAAGTGAATTGTGTGGACTGCACCAACTCCTTTATTGGACAAATTTCAGTCGCTAGGTGCATTAATGACCTTTATAAGTAAAGTTATATAACTGCAGCAGCAACAACAACAACAAAATAACATAGTTGGAAGGGACCTTGAAGGTCTTCTAGTCCAACCTGCTGCCAATGAAAGGTAAAAAAAAAAAAAAGTCTTCAAAAGTGAGTTTGTCTCCTGATGATTTCCTGGATAGAACAATGCATTTTTCTTGATTTACAGTATGGAAATAATTTCCCTTTGCTTTTTTTCTGGATGTGTTTTGACTTCCTACTTTAGCCCATAGTTTTGGAATTCCCATCCAAATGTTAATCAGACTAGGGCCTTTTGATCTTCTGAACCCAGATAGAGTCAGCCAGATGTAGATTAAGCAGAACCAAGTTGAGTATAATCAAGGTGAGGAAAATAAGTTAGACATAACAACAATGGAGCAGTCAAATCAGATACAACAAGAGAGCTGGCTTGGATCTGACTCACACAAGGACAGCTATGGTTTCAGGTAAACCTCACAGGACTTCTGAAAGCTGATCAGATCCACTATCACTCAGTAGTTGAGTTGACCCAGCACACTAAAAATAAATCCAGACTATTAAACCAAAATATATTACATCAACTCATCCTTTTAGATTTGACAGAGGAAGCATGTTGTGGGTACCATCTGCCAGGGACCTTTAGTGCAGTGTTTCTCAACCTTGACAATTTTAAGGCATGTGGACTTCAACTCCCAGAATTCCACAGCCAGCATTGCTGGCTGTGGAATTCTGGGAGTTGAAGTCCACATGCCTTAAAATTGTCAAGGTTGAGAAACACTGCTTTAGTGGGTCCCAGGAGGCAGGCTATCTCTGCCTGGAATCTACCTGATGGAATATTCTCCCCACCATCATCACCAGCATCATCAAAGTTAGGTTAGCTCCATCCCTGTTATCATTCTGGAAGTCCCTCAAGATCTGGTTATGTTATCAGGCCTGGGGGTTCCAGGGAACCGGAGATGTTCTTAGCTGACTCCATTGACTTATACTCTGTGTGGTTTGTATATTTTAAAATTTGTTTTTTATTTTTAATACCGATTTTTATATATTTTATATTGTTTTTTATATATTTATTTTTATTGATTGTTATACATTGCCCAGAGTTGTTTCTGTGAGATCAGCACATAAATGTGATATATATATATATATATATACAGTACATGTGGATAGCTAGCTGGCTAATTAGATAGAGATAGATAGATAGATAGATAGATAGATAGATAGATAGATAGATAGATAGATAGATAGATAGATAGATAGATAGATGATAGATAGATAGATAGATAGATAGATAGATAGATAGATAGATAGATAGATAGAGGCCAAACAGTTCAGTCTTGGTTCCATAACACAGAGAATCTTGTTCCTCACAATCTGAGAGTCCTTCAGATGCTTTTTTGCAAACTCCAAATGGGCTTTCATGTGTTTTGCACCGAGAAAAATATTCCATCTAGCCCAGAGGTGTCAAACTGGTGGCCCATGGGCCGGATGCATCACATGTAGGCCACGCCCACCCTGGCTCTGCGAAGACAAAAAAAATTCATGATACGTCATGTGATATGATCGAGTTTGACACCCATGGTCTAGCCACTCTGCCATAAAGCCCAGATCGGTGGAGGGCTGCACTGGTGGTTGTCCTTCTGGAACTCTGTCCCATCTCCACACAGGATTTCTGAAGCTCAGTCAGAGTGACCATCGGGTTCTTGGTCATCTCTCTTACTAAGGCCCTTCTCTCACGATTGCTCAGTTTGACCGGGTGACCAGCTCTTAGAAAAGTCCTGCTTTTTCCAAACTTCTTCCATTTGAGATTTATGGAGGTCACTGTGTTCTTAGGAACCTTCAGTGCAACATAAATTTTATTGTAGCCTTCCCCAGATCTGTGCCTTGCAATAATCTTGACTCTGAGCTCTGCAGGCAGATCCTTTGACCTCATGGCTTTTGATCTGCTATAGTATGCATTGTCAGCTATGAGGCCTTCTATAGAGAGATGTGTGCCTTTCCAAATCATGTCCAATCAATTTAATTTACCACACGTAGACTCCAACCAAGATGTAGGAACATGTCAGCAGTGATCAAGAGAAATGGGAGGCACCAGAGCTACATTTCAAGCCTTGTTGCAAAGGGTCTGAATATTTGTGCCAATGTGATATTTCAGTTGCTTCTTTTTAATAAATTTATAGACATTTCTAAAATTCTGTTTTCACTTTGTCATTATGGGATACTGAGTGCAGATTAATGAGAGAAAAAAAATGAATTTGAACAACTGTAGAATCAGGCTGCAGCATAACAAAATGGACAAAAGTGAAGGGGGCCTGAATACTTTCTGAATGCCCTGTAAATGAGAGACAGAAAGAGACAATAGTTACATTCACACATCATACATTGGTTTAATGTGGAGGCCTATAGAATTGCTAAGACAAGATCTGGATTTCCATAAGACACTAAGAAAGAAAGAGAAAGACAGAAAGACAAAAAATGAGAGAGAGAGAGAGAGAGAGAGAGAGAGAGAGAGAGAGAGAGAGAGAGAGAGAGAGAGAGAGAGAGAGAGAGAGAGAGAACGTGTAAAACAATACACTCAACCCCTTCTTCTTCTTCTTGTGCCATATCCGTTATCGGACATTGGCGATCATGTTGGCGATCCTGTTTTTATCAGCAGCCACACAAAAAAGTGCTGCTGAATTTTGTCCAAACCAGTCCCTTAGATTTTGAAGCCATGATTCACATACCAATTCGTAGTTTTGGGTTTATCATGCTTCTAGCGGACTGGGAGATTCTTAGCACCCCTGCCCCATTTAAGGGGCGCCCGTACTCGGGGCCATTGTTAGGTTTTGCTGCAATTAACATGATTTTCCTAGGAAATATATAGTGTAGTAGTCTTCCCTTTGCTTTCTACACCGCTGTGAACACACTGTTCAAGTGGCTGCCACCACACCATGTGCTGCTGTTCTGAATCCGTTCCAACCAATATGGTCTCCGCCTTCAGTCGATACTGGGGAGCAAGCTGCCACTCACCAGGCCTGTTGGTCCACGGGAGGTATTTGATTCCCTCCAACCCGCCATTACAGTATAAAAGCCATAATGGGTAGGGCCCCCCAATCCGCCACCCGGGGATGCGCTCTGTGGGGGTTCCAGGCTCCCCCTAAGAGACTCAACCCCTAGTCAATTTAAAATTCATGCAAAACACTGGACCTCAATTCACCCCTGGGTCATGTTTGTATCCATCCTGGGCCACAGAAAAACTAACCTAGATAAACTTTAACTGAGGTTTGAATATTTTGGGGATGTAATCGTGTGGGCATTTTGTCCGAGTGAGATTGAGTTTTGCTCCTTTTCCTCACTGAAGAGAGAGAGGGGGGGAACTCCTACAACATCATGAGATTTGAATTACATGTCAAGTATGGTTTTCTGTTGGCAACGCAAAGGCTGTGTAGGAACAAAAACTGACATCTCCCACACCGCGTTCCTGATTAATATCTGGCCAATGCGCTGTTTCATGCTGTTTTGATGGATTGCAGCTTAGAAGATTAACCAGGCCTTTCTCTCCCAGCTACCTGTTAATGTCTGTTCAGACCATGTAACAACCATTAAAGCCCAGCACAGAAATAGCCAAGATTAAATAGATCTTCTGTGCCCTGATATTTTTTAAAAAAACAAAAAACTAAAGGTTTGGAAACGATGGTTCCACAGATTGCAGTTGGGATCAGAGTGTTTGAAAATTTTGTGGCTTGACTAAAAAAAACAACATAGGAAATGCAGATGCAGGTAGTCTTCAACTTACAATCATTTGTTTAGTGACCATTTGAAGTTATAATGGCACTGAAAAAAGAGGCTTATAATCATTTTTCACATTACGATCATTGCAGCATCTTCCATCATGTGACCAATTATTTTTCCTTTCGCTTGGCAACTGGCATGTATTTATGACGGTTGCAGTGTCCCAGAGTCATGCTGAAAGGACTGTGTGGTAGACTGGAGATAGATGATGTTGTATCCCTCCTCTTCTGTTGAGACAGGGCTGTTCAATTTTGACATAGATGGCCTCTTTGACCCTTCTTTCAAACCAGCAGTCCTCTGCGTCCAAAATGTGGACTTTGTTGTCTTCAAAAGAGTGGCCTTTTCGGTCCTTTCAACTGTTCCAAGAAGGCTCCACACCCATTTACACTACTCAGGTGATCCTGAGAACATAGATAAACCTTCAAGTGGCCTCAATACTTCTCTAAAATAATGCAAATAACCAGCTGTCTGCAAGGAATATAAATCCTTCTATTCCCCATCATCCAGTCAGAGCTGAACAAGCTTCTTGGATGAGAAGCGAAACGTCTTCAAAGAAAAACAAGAAAGTCCAGTTGCCTCCTGAAAAAGCATCTTTGGGACAACCATCACCTGGAGGACTGAGAATCTCCATAGACATTTAGATATGCACTTTGGGATGAACACCCTTTGAACGGTGCGGGTATATAATGGATTTCCAGAAAACATTGCAGACTATGGGAACCATTTGTGCTTCAGTCTGAGATGCAGACAACGCAGACTCATCCCCAACAGCCTGTGCCTGTCTTCAACAATGAAGGGACACAGGGCAGAAAACATCCTGTACTCAAGAAGGCTCCACATACATTTGCACTACTCTCTAAAATAATGCAAATGACCAGCTGTCTGCAAGGAGTATAAATCCTTCCATTCCCCACCATCCAGTCAGAGCTGAAGAAGCTTCTTGGATGAGAAGCAAAATGTTTTCAAAGAAAAACAAGGAAGTCCAGTTGCCTCTTGCAAAGGCATCTTTGGGACAGCAGAGAAGGCACATGTCCTATATTCCATTGATGACCCACCCTTGGAGATAGTCACCAATAACCCAGCTCTGTGCTTTGCAGGGCTTTCTTTACAAGTGAAAACTAGTACCTTGAACAATGTCTGGAAACCCATCTGGAGTTAGTCCAGATCATGGTGTTACACAGTGCAGAAAGGAATGCAGATTGTTGCTTTTGCTACTACATTGCAGACCAGTTGCAGCTTCCAGAGAGAAACAGAGAAAACTGATGGCAGAAAAAAACCTAGTGTTCATCAAATCTGCCCTTTGACGGTTTCCACCCCCCCTAATTTTTGTTGGATGATGGACATGCATTTATCTCAAGCATGTTTGAATTCAGTTACCACTATCTCTGCTGGAAGGAGGTTCCAAGCTTTCACTAGTATTTCTATGTATATAGTGATACTTTTGAACTTCCCATCTGTCAGTTTGAGGTTCTGCCCCTGTGTTTTTAATTCTTGCTTAATATTCAAAATATGGCCTTCATATAGTTGAAGATGGTCTTCAAGGACTGCCCCACATAGAGAATGTTGCAGAAGTCTAACTGGGAATGGTTCCTCCGGTTCATTGTCGCTCTGCCATACTTTGATGTCTGCTCTGACCAACAGATCATGCTTAAATATTTGGCATGCTTGAAATGTACATCTTATACCCATTGTGTTCTGCTTAAATAGTTGCAAAAAGAGAAGTGGCCTAGGGTGTTTGTGTATGTGTGCTTGTGTATGTTTGTGTGTGTGTGTGTGTGTGTGTATGTGTGCAAAAGTCAAGGCTGGAGCTGCAAGCATCCAAAGACTGACTTTGCCTACAAAAGCTCCTGCAAAAAACTTCAGTTTTTTGATCCTTCTGCAGTTCACTGCTTCCTCTTCCCATTGTCCCTTCTCCCTGCCCACACACCCCACTTCCCCTCAGCAACTTTGAATAGATTTGAAAACAAAAATAAATAGCTGTTTGCTCTGGGTGGTTTTGATCATTGCAATGATTTGATAGTCAAGTCGAGTCACAAGATTATAATAAGTATCTTGCCAGCAACGTAGATCCCATTTCCCATCTGGCTGTTTGACCTTCGGCCATTGTTCTACCAGCCTGCCAATCTTTGTTTCGCCATATATCATCCTTTTAAGGCCCACTTCATGCGCAGAATGATGGTAATTTATTGTAATAGCATTTTGTGCCCTTTCTGAGGTTTTTTTGCATTCAGGTCGGAAGTAGTTTCTCCTCCCTTCCCTCTTCCCAGGAGAGATGGAGAACGGCAAATGGGAGATGGCAGGCTGCCCAACCAAAAAGCAAAATACTGAGAAGGTCACATACAGTGGCGCTTCCCATATTAGAAGAGAATGGAGCAAACAGACAGATTTCCAATGGGTGCCTCTGTAGTGAATAATGAGAAAGGGGTAGAATTGCCAAGCTGTTGAGCATATCAAAGAAAGGAAACTTTTTGCTTTGGTGTTTCATCTTGATAACTGGATTTTCTTTTTCTTTTTGCCATGGATTTCTAGGCTTGCATGTTGAAGAAATGCAAAACCCATGCTCCTTTTCCCAGGCCCAGCAATATTTCTGTGTACAGAGTGAGGTTCACTGAAGCATTTCAATAACAATCAGAATAGAGCTAGAGGTCTTCTAGTCCAACCCCCTGCTCAAGCAGGGGACCATTTCAGATAGGTGGCTGTCCAGTCTGTCTTCTTAAAAACCTCCAGTGATGAAGCATCTATAACTTCTGAAGGCAAGCTGTTCCACTGGTTAACTGTCCTCACCGTTAGGAAGTTTCTCCTTAATTCCAGGTTGCTTCTCTCCTTGATTAGTTTCTATCCATTTCAAGATGGCCAAGGAGAGGCTGGAGGAAGAGATAGCCCAACCCATTCAGGGATTTGAAGGTCATAGCTACCATCACATGGAGGTGCGATGGCTCAAGCAGTTAAAAAGCCCAGGTTTGAGATCTGAGCACTGCATGACTGGGTGAACTCCCATTACTTGCCCCACTCCTGGCCATCTAGCAGTTCGAAAGCATGTAAATGGGAGTAGATAAATAAGTACCACTTCAGTGGGAAGGTAACACTGTTCCATGCGACTCGGTGTATAGTCATGCTGGTCATCTAACCACAGAAGTGTCTTTGGACAATGCTGGCTCCCTTGGCTAGGAAACGGAGATGAGCATCGTCCCCTAGAGTCAGACATGACTGGACAGGGGAAATCTTTACCCTTAACTACCATCATACCAAAGCTAAAAAGAATTCCCAGCAAGCATTTTTTTTCTGGGGAAATATCTGAGTTTGCATAGTCAGGCCCACCCGTACGACATGAGGATAATCAATCTGAGATGTTGCTAAGACTTGTAGGAAATGATTCAAGCAATAGTCTTGTTTTTCCAAAGCAGGATCTGATGTTTGTTGATACTGAACAATAATCTAGGATGGTTCAAATTTCCATCATACATTAAATTTGGTATAATGGGATGGGTAGCTGGCGACAACTAGCTTGGTGTAGCGGTTAAGACATCAGACTAGAAACCAGGAGACTGTGAAGTCTAGTCCTGTTTAAGTGTGTCACATTGAAAAATGGATGGGCCCATTTTGACATTTTTGACACCCCCACCGCGAATGCCTCTGCTGCCTCCCTATGCAAAAATCCACTATTAAAGTAATGACTTGGATCGAATTCCAACATGGGTTAGAAAATTTAAAGTTTTCATTCCATATTCCTTCTATCATGAACTGGCATGAACCACATTTCTCACATGTATGTGAAGATAAGGTTGCAGTTATATTTTAGAATTCACACTTCTCTAAGTGGAAAAACACAGTTGACTACCTGTGAAAATCCATATTTTTAGGACGTGATGACTTTAGCAATGCACATTTTTAGTTTAAATAACCTTACAGGTATTAACAGATTTTAACACTGAAGCAAGATGGAAAGAAGTTGTGAATGAACAAATGTGAAAAAAAGTGATGTGCACCGTTCACTGGTAAAAAGATCTGGAGATCACAAAGTGATCTATGCCATTATTATTTTTTGTGTGTGTATGATTGAGACAGTCTGAAACTAAATGTTCTTCCATTCTGGAGATTAGAATTCTGTATTCTAAAGACCCCTCAATATATCCGTTTTATGGAACATCTGTCTTCATTAATTGGATTGCTTTGGGAGCTACAGGCAAAAAGAGAACAAGAGTTGATCCAATGCACAGACTTTAAAAGCAACATACAGAATAAGATTAACCTATTAACTGCCTTATCACAATTAGTTTGACCTATTTTGGGGTTGTTGTTTTTTTGAAGTTCCATAATATAACAAACCAAGGGGGTGTGATGGCTCAGTGGTTAAAGATGCTGAACTTGTCAGCTGGAAAGCTGACAGCCTGGGTTCAAGACCAGAGCGCTGTGTGAGAGGGTGAGCTCCCATTATTTGCCCCACCTGCCCACCTAGCAGTCTGAAAGCATGCAAATGTGAGTAGATAAATAGGTACCACTTCAGTGGGAAGGTAATGGAGTTCCGTGCACCTTGGCGTACAGTCATGCTGGCCACATGACTGTGGAACGGTCTTCGGACAATGCTGGCTCCCTTGGCTGGAAACAGATATGAGCGCCATCCCCTGGAGTTGGACACAACTGGACAGGGGAAAACTTCACCTGTAATACAATGAACCATATACCACTTCTATTAGGCACGCCTTTGCTGTTGTCTTCTGCAATGCTCTCTCCCCAATATATGGTTGGCCTTGACCCTAATAGGTTTTAGAAAGCACGAAAAACTTGGTCCATTCCCCAGGCAGTGGGGCCAAGACGATAAGAATCCTACCATATAAGGTGAAGTACACATCAAGGGTATCGCAATGTAGTAGTAGTTCAGTTGTATTTACATTTTTGTTTTATGCTGAACTACAATGCCTGAAGTTGAATCTGTATGTGCTGGGCAGCTGCTATAATGTCAAATCAATCAATCAATCAAAATTACAAAATGACTGAGTTCAGTTAACTGCCCAAAGTCACTGGTGAGTAGGCAGGCAACAAATGAACTAAAAGAAAGGGAGGGAGGGAGGGAGGGAGGGAGGGAGGGAGGGAGGAAGGAAGGAAGGAAGGAAGGAAGGAAGGAAGGAAGGAAGGAAGGAAGGAAGGAAGGAGACTAAACTAAACGCAATCCGGAGGACATGCTTTTGCCCTTGAACAGAATGTGTGGAATTTCTCATTTCCCTAGAGAAATTTCACAAATTATCCAGTTTTATTTTTTCCACTGTTTTCAAATTGGTAAGAGAATTTTTGAAAAATGCTGGTGGCAATCGAAGCCTCCATTGGACAAAATAACCAGAAAAAATGAAGCTCAGCTTTATAAGCACTTTAATTTGATTTTTTTCAGAATCCCCATTTCTGAAAGGCATACATGTAGTCCTTCGACTTACAACAATTGACCACAAAATTTCTGTGGCTGAGACAATTGCTAAGTGAGTTTTGCCCCATTTTACAACCTTTCTTGCCACGGTTGTTAAGTGAATCTGGACTCCCCATTGTCTTTGCTTGTCAAAAAGTTGCAAAAGGGGATCACATGACCCTGGGACACTGTGACCATCATAAATATGAACTATTTGCTAAGTATCTGAATTTTGATCATATGACCATGGGAATGCTGCAACAGTCGTTTGAAAACAATCACTTTTTTTCTGTGCCATTGTAACTTCAAATGATCTCTAAACGAATGGTTGTAAGTCGAGGCCAACATTAGGATGCATTAGGATACAGACTTCTGAAAATATGAGGGTGGAGTGAAAAAGCAGGAGGAATGTGAAAATGGTCTTTAGATGATCCATAAATAAATATTGAAGCAAATGAGGTTGTTCACATCTGGTTTGCATAACCTGGAAATGTTTTTTCCCCATGGTTCAAGAGTGCTCCAGGCATTGACAGTGGCTGAGAGACCTCCCCGCCAATTTCCCACACCATCCAAATGTTTGCCATTGTGATGAAGTGATAATACGAATCATAATTAAAGCCGCACTAAACACTCCTGTTTCAACCAGAAGCCAGGGGTGCAAAAGCATTTGTCTCTCTGTTCGGAATGGGTCCACTTGCCACAGCCAACTCACTGCGGCCAACTCGCCACGGCCAGCTCACCACAGCCAACTCACCATGGCCAACTCACCACGGCCAACTCACCACGGCCAAGTGATCATGGCCAACTCACCATGACCAACTCACCATGACCAACTCACCACGGCCAACTCACCACGGCCAACTTACCATGGCCAACTTGCCGTGCCAACTGACCATGGCCAATTCATCATGGCCAACTCACCATGGTCAATTCACCATGACCAACTTACTGCAGAACAACTTGCCATGGCCAACTGACCATGGCCAATTCATCATGGCCAACTCACTATGGCCAACTCATCACGGCCAACTCACCACGGCCAACTCACCACAGCCAACTCACCATGGCCAACTCATCATGGCCAACTCACTACGGCCAACTCATCAGGCCAACTCACCATGGCCAACTCACCACGGCCAACTCACCACGGCCAGCTTGCTGCAGGACAACTTGCCACAGCCAACTCACAGTGGGACAACTTACTGTGAGACAATTTAAGAATTGTATTTAATTATTTAAAATAAATAAAAAATATTTTAATGTTTGCCATTCACATTTCATTCTGTCCCTCCTTTTGCATCCTCTCTCTAATGATTCTGTTCTACTATTTCTTTGATATTAGTGTAACTCTTGTCCCATGGCAAATTGTCCTACAGAGACTCGGCTGGGGTGAGTTGTCCCGTAGTGAATAAGCCGCAGCAAGTTGGCCGTGTCGAGTTGGCCATATCGAATTGTCGCAGACCCCTCTCTGTTGCCCGCCATCTATTGCACAACACATCACTTTCATGTAGGCTGAATGAGCTACTTCAGCTGTCTCTACACTGAAAACCCATCACCGAGACAGCTTCAAGCTGTCTGCTTTTTTCAAGAGCACAAACATTTTCATAAGGGCGGAGGACAATGCATGCAAACAGGGGCTGTCAGACGTCTCAGTCTCTCTGAGCAAAACCTACTTCTGTGTAGTATGGATGGCATGTGTGTTTGCACGCACATGTACCGGTATGTATTTACAGGACTTACAGGTAGTTCTTGACACACAGTCACAATTGGGACCAGAATTTTCATTGCTAAGCAAGGTGATTGTTAAGTAAGTCATGTCCGATTTTACTATGTTTTTTGTCATGTTTAAGTAAATCACTGCAGTTGTTAAGTGAATCATATGGTCATTAAGTGAATCCAGCTTCTTCCATTGATTGTGCTTGTCAGAAGCCAGCTGGGAAGGTCATAAATGGCAATCATGTGACCCCAGGATTGTAAATACATGCTGGTTGCCCTATTCTTGAATTTTGATCATGTGTCCATGGGAATACTGCTATGGTCGTAAGTGTGAGGACCTGTCGTAAGTCATTTTTTCAGTGCCTTTGTAACTTTTAATAATCACTAAATGAATGGTTGTAAGTCAAGAACTACCTGTGTTTACAAGCAGATCTGCAGCAGAAGATCAAAAAACGAAAACTGACTTCCAGAGTGTCATGAACATTAACCTAAAAAACCGCCTCAGAATTACAGAGTTGGAAGGGACCTTGGAGGTCTTCTAGTCCATCCCCCTGCTCAAGCAGGAAACCCTATACCATTTCATAAGATAAACATAAGAATTTAAGGATTTTGATATAAAACTATCAAGGATGGAATCAATAAAAAAGTGGAGTATAAACTCTATAAGAAATGAAATGAATAAGAGCCTTATAAAGAACAGAGGCCACCTTTGTATTATGCCATGTAAACTAACACTATTCCATTATAAGGAAGTATTGCCCCATTTAATATATTTATAATATGAACATCACCAGCTTCATGGTAGTGGATGATTAGGGGGTGAAAAAAATCCTTTTTCAACAACAAGTCAAGATGAGAAATGTATTTCAAAGTGGATCAATTTATTTATTGGTTTGTTTTTAAATGTATGTGCCTCCCGTCTCATCAATAAGGTGACTCTGAGCAGCTTACAAACAGTAAAAATATAAATATAAAAAACAATTAAAATTAAGAAGAGTTACATAAAAACTAAAATAACCATTTGTCTGAAATGTATGGGGTTTCCTGCCTGAGGACGGAGTTGACTAGAACAGGGGTCCCTAACCCCCAGGATGCGGGTGGGGGCCTATTTGGAATTGGGCCACGCCATTGGCTGGCTGAAGCATGCACGTGTGCCTGCAGCTCAACTTGCACAAGAGATAGGACAGTGGGCACTTGTGCACATGCATGCCAGCCTGCCACTAGCGCAAGTCGAGCTGGGCACAAGGGTTGCGTGCACACAAGCATGCATGCACGATGGCCCAGTTTCCCTTTCTCCTCCCCCCAAGTCGGGCCACCAAGCCGCAAAGGTTGGGGTTCGCTGGACTAAAAGATCTCTAAGGTCCCTTCCAACTCTATTATTCTGTTAAAACCAAATGGATGGACTGCCCGGGTGAAGTATTCTTACTGCCATGAGATAAACCAGACCAGGAAATCAACTTCACAGGACAGCTGAAATAACTTTTAGAGATTAGCTATACCAGGGGTCGGCAACCTTAAACACTCAAAGAGCCACTTGGACCCGCTTCCCACAGAAAAGAAAACACTGGGAGCCACAAAGTGCGTGCAGGGGGGATCTTGATTGAAGAGTTTAATTAAAAAGAAATAGAGGCTGCTATGCATGAGTTCTCTGTGTGTGTGTGTGTGTCTCTCCCTCTCTCTCTCTTTCTCTCTCTCTCTCCCTCCCTCTCCCTCCCTCCCTCTCTCTCTCCCTCTCCCTCCCTCTCTTTGTCTCCCTCCCTCTCTCCCCCCCCTCTCTCCCTCTCTCTGATCTTCTGCTCATCTGGCAAGCTGGCTTCACGCTGTCCTCCGACAAGCTGACATGCATTCTTATTGGGCTGGCTCTCTCCTGCCCTTGGTCTGCCAGTCCTCTTCCCCCACTAAGTAAATAAGAGAGAGAGAGAGAGAGAGAGAGAGAGAGAGAGAGAGAGAGAGAGAGAGAGAGAGAGAGAGAGAGAGAGAGAGAGAGAGAGAGAGATTGATTGTCTCTGTCTCTCTCTCTGCAAATGAGGCTCCAGAGCCACAGGTTGCCGACCCGCAAGCTATACAAACAGAATTTTGGATCCAGTCTGAGTTGGTCACTGGAACCAGAGGTTTAGTCTTCCAAATTTTCAGACTCATGCTGGAGCCCATCCTTAGGGAACTTCTCTCTCATCAGAGTGTGTCCCCATGACCGACTCAGATTGGATCCTGCAACATTATCCTGGGACATTTGTCTACATTAGTGAGAATTTGGGATGCCTGATTGTGCTGTTCCTCCTCCCCCTTACAGTTCTGAGAATTAGGGAGGTGTCTGTCTGAGCTGCTTCAAATGTTATCTGGAAGTTTTGGACTTAAAATGTGCTTCAGCTTCATTTGGCTGACCAAATGAATAGCAGCTTGTACATCCCTCCATCAAGGTCATGTTCCTTACTCTCACCAGTTATTAAATGGTTTCATTTCATAAAAGGAGAAAGAAAAAAAAGCTGGATGACCCTCAGTTTTGGTTGGGGCAAAGACTGAAACTGGAAGCTCCAGAATTCTTGAGACATACTTAATTTTTAGTTGAGACGAAGAAATTACTGTTGTTTCTGACTACAAGGAAGATGAAATTTCATCAGATCCAAAAGAAATGGGAGGAAATAGAGGGGGGGTGGGGTTATGCTTGATTGTCTCACAATCAGACAAAGGTTTTACAAGCCCTTGACTTTAGTCATTCACAGCAGTGTCTCATTCTTGCTCATGCTGCGTTTGATATCTTGTGAGTCAGTTGTGACTCCTTATTCTCGAACAGTCAGAATTTAGTTATTACTGGATTACTTTATGAATCTGTTTCCCATGTTTTCCTTCTAGCTAGGTGAACTATTTTATAACCTGATCTTCCGCCTCCTCCTTTCCCTCCCTCTCCTCTTCCTCCTCCCCCTCCTTCTCTTTTTCTTCCTCCCCTTCTGTTTCTCTTTCTCTCTTTCTCTTTCTCTTTCTCCTCCCCTCCCCTTCCCTCTCTGCCTTGCCATTCCCCTCCCCCTCCTTCTCTGCCTCACCATCCCCTTCCCCCTCCCCTACCGACTCTTCCTTGCCATCCCCCTCCTCCTTCTTCTCCTTCTCCCCTTCTTCCTCTTTCCCTTCTTCTCCTTCTCCTCCTCCTCCCCC
Organism: Protobothrops mucrosquamatus; assembly: GCF_001527695.2. Taxonomy (NCBI): domain Eukaryota; kingdom Metazoa; phylum Chordata; class Lepidosauria; order Squamata; family Viperidae; genus Protobothrops; species Protobothrops mucrosquamatus. Next base: position 65,591 of record NW_015388288.1, read on the forward strand.
TTTCCCTCCCCCTCCCCCTCCCCTCCTTCTTCTTCCTCTCCTTCTCTTTCTCCTCCTTCCCCTCTCCCCTCCGCTTCACCATCCCCATCACCACCACCTCCTCCGTCTTCTTCCTCTCCCTCTCCTCCTTCTCCTCTCCATCCCCCTCCTCCTCCCCTCTTCTTCTTCTTCTTCTTCTTCTCCTCCCCCTCCCCTTCCCCCTCCTCCTCCCCTTCTCCTCCCTCTCCTCCTTCTCAACATCTGCATCCTCCTCCCTCCTCCTTCTTCTTCTCCTCCTTCTCAACATCTGCATCCTCCTCCCTCCTCCTTCTTCTTCTCCTCCTTCTCNCCCCTTCTTTTTCTTTTTCTTTTTCGTTTTTTCTTTTTCGTTTTCTTTTTCTTTCCTTTTCCTTTTCCTTTTCCTTCTCCTTCACCTCCCACTCACCATCCCCATCCCCACCCCTCTCCACCTCATCATCCCCTTCCCCCTTTTTCTCCTCCTCCTCCTCCTCCTCCTCCTGCTCCCATAGGTAAAAGATTCTCAGAAACTATGCCCAAGACAAGACTATATTTCAAAATTAACTTGGGTTATTTTACCGCCCCAGAGCTTTAGGGTGCACTCCACCTCCTCTTCATCAGTCTCAATTTATCACCTTCCCTTTAGAACTGAGTTGTTTTCATTTTTCCTCCCTCAGCGTTCTTCGTACCTCCTCCCCCCCCCACCTCTTAAGCTGCCTTTGAGGTTCATAATGCCTGCAACTACCAGCAGGCCTTTCGTTGTGGTGTTATTTTATTTGGAAATTTACATGCTGCCCACTCTCTTAATAGCTCCGGGGAGCTTACAGAAATGAAATACAAACAATCATAAAATAAAACTTTAAACATGAAAACACTTGTGCCTTTTCTGCCCCAGCTTTTATTGATCGACTGTTCCAGCTGTGGAGATCCATCAACAATCTCACCAGTGTTCTCCACAGCGGTTCTCAGGGCTTTCATTGGATACACTTAAAGGTTTTATGTAGAGAAGTCAAATGGATGGTATTAACTAAATATGATTTTGCTTAATTCAATGGGGCTATGTTTTTATAAGCAACAATTTTAAAAAGTTCAATGTTTGTATATAAAGTCTGATCTTGAACTGGCCTGATGCTACTGCATCAGGCTGTATCCAATGCTGGGTGAGAGGGGTGTTCATGGGATGGAGGTGGGGCTTAAAAAAGACAAACAACAGTGTAATCAAAGTCCTGCTTTTCTCTTATGAAAATTATGAAAATTTATTTTTTTATCCACATGCGTGCCATGTAAAACAATGGCAGGGCTTTGGTTGTGCTGCCACGTTATTTATTTACTTAATTATATGTTGAGGCTGCCCAACTCCAGACCAGACTTGGAATACGGTGTCCAGTTTTGATCACCATGATATGAAAAAGATATTGAGACCCTAAAACAAAGGGCAGAGATGAGCAACAAAGATTATTAGAGGACTAGAGATTTCAGGAATGAGATCTCATATTAGTCTGAGTATGACTAGTCCAACGAAAAGAAGGACTAGGGTTGATAAGGACAGCAGTTGTCCAATATTTCAGGGGCTGCCACAAAGAAGAGGGAGTCAACCTATTCTCCAAAGCATCTGAGGGCAAGACAAGAAGCAATGGATGGAAGCTTATCAAAGAGAGATTGAATTTAGAACTAAGGAGAAATTTCCAGGTAGTGAGAATAATTAATCAGTGGAGTAGCTTACCTCTAGTTGTGGGTGCTCCATCACTGGAGGTTTTTAAGAAAAGATTGGACAGCCACTTGCCTCAAATTGTACTACAGGGTCCCCTGCTTGAGCAGGGGATTGGACTCACTAGAAGACCTGCAAGGTTCCTTCCAGCTCTATTCTGATTGACTGAAAGCAAACCAACCTAGAAGTAAGGAGAAATGTCCTGATGCTGGGAAGAATTAATCAATGGAATGGATTACCTCTAGAAGTTGTGAATGCTCCATCACAGGAGGTTTTAAAGAAGAGATTGGATGGCCATTTGTCTGGAATGACATAGGTCTAGTTGCCCAGAGTTTCCTCGTGGCGAGATGGGCAGCAAATAAATTTAATAAATGAATAAATAAGTCTCCTGCTTGAGCAAAGTGTTGGATTAGAAGACATCCAAGGTCCCATCTGTTATTCTGTTATCTTACCTGATGAAATAAAAGTCAAGAAAATCAGAAAGGAAATAAGCCTCTTGAACATCTGGAAGGACAAATACCCCAAAGAAAAGCAGGCAGGAGTTCAACAAAGTCAAGTTAGCAGGCATTAGCCAGAGGGATAGAAGCTGTCAAGTCTGGATCCAACGAGAACTCAAAGAGAGGGTGGGCTTCAGGACCCTTTTATCTACTAAAGTCCTTGCTTTGTTGATTCTCAAATTTGGTAGCTATTGACGGGACTTGAGAGGGTGGGGTTTCCATGTGCTCAGGCCCCATTTTTTTTGTCTGGTTCAGGTGACACTGTTTTTCCCCCTTTGTTTCCTTAACAACTTGGTTCTTTCTTAACTACTTCCCCTAAGGGATCTTTTCCTGGCTTTTGTCCACCCTGCTTATGTACTTGCTTCATTTTTAGGTATGAGAGATTCAGCCTAGTCTCACGGGTTGAAGGGTCAGAAATGTCAAGATGAAAGTTGTGACCATGTGATCAAAGCACTGTCTCTTTTTATGTGCATGCAACATCAACACATGTACAAAAAGGTCAGGTCTTCAGTCGCACTGCCCTGACTGCCAACTTGACTTTTTTGACCCCTGCTTCAGAAGCCTTTAATCTTTGGGCAGAGTATGTGATGTGAACACAGAAAGTGTGTTTTGATAAGCACAGAGCTGAACGCCTTTTGTGAACTCAGCTCCTATGGGCCACATCAACTGCTCCTTTGAGGAGCATAAATATTCAGAGACTTCCATGTATTCATGAGATGTATCACCAACTCTATGACTGGCTTCAAAGCCGCCATGTAAATTTCTTGAACGTAAGATTTTCTGTTCTTGGAAAGTTATCTTGTCCAAGAAGAACAAGCAAAAGCTGCTAAGTTTCTGTGTGCAGAAATCCTCTCCTACAGAATCACTGAGCAGGAAAAGACCTGGGAAGACATGTGGTCCAATCCCAATGTCAGTGGGTGGAGAACACACAAAAAAATCAAGAAGTCTATCCATGCTGTATTCTCAAGTCTTCACAATGCTAATTCTATTCAGCATGCTGGCTGGGGAATTCTGGATTAATTGTTCCCACCGTTAGGAAATTTCTCTTTAGTTGTAGGTTGCTTCTCTCCTTGATTAGTTTCCACCCATTGCTCCTTGTTCTGCCTGCAGGTGTTTTCGAGAATAACTTGACTCCCTCTTCTTTGTGGCAGCCCCTCAGATATTGGAACTCTGCTATCATGTCACCCCTAGTCCTTCTTTTCACTAGACTAGACATACCCAGTTCCTGCAACCATTCTTCATATGTTTTAGCCTCCAGCCCCCTAATCATCAATTTCCAAGCTGCCAAGGTTGAGAAACACTGAACTAAAGGATGGTGATCATTCTCACATGCCATTTCTCACCCCAAAATCTTATTAGCTAAGTGACTGGAGTTGGCCCCACCATAGGGCAGAGTGAGACAGCCATCTCCAGCAGCAAATTCTGGGGGCAAGAGTGGCAATTCTCATGTCAACTCCACCCTCTACCTCCTCCCATTGAAAAGCAAAACATGTCCCGGACTTCTTAATTAGCTGCTTAAATTAAGATGCTCTTTGGCAGGATGATCCAATCAGCTTCTATGCCTTGAGAACGAGGTACCATTTTATTAGGATTGCATATCTGAACTGCTAACAAAAATTAATGGATGTCAGCCAAGTAGAATTAGCATTTTGGTGTTTGCTAGAGTGCTGGGTGAACCCAATGACAGTATGCCCAAAGATGAATTCAGATCTACAGTGGCTGCTGATAATATGCAACTTGGCTAAAATTAAAGGGGAGCAGTTTGAAGATTGAAACAGAGAAGCCATAACACTGGGGATCAATTTACGGGTGAAAAGTAGGAAAGGTTTAAGAAACATATGGTTGGAACAGAATTAGAACAAGGCTCAGCAGTCCATGTACCTTTGAAAGACAAAGGCTACTATTTTGAAGATAGCAAACTCCACATTTTGGACAGAGAAGACCACTGGTTTGAAAGAGGGATCAAAGGGACCATCTTAAAACTGAACAGTGATCTCTCAAAAGAGGGGGAGGGATACGACATCACCTGTCTCCTGTTTACAACACAGTCCTTTCAGCAATTCCAAGGTTCCACACTCATTTGCACTATTCAGGTGACCCTGAGGGCACAGATAAACCTCTAAGTGGACTCGATTCTCAGAAAGAGTGCTAACAACCAGATGATTGCAAGGAATATAAAATCTTCCATTCTCCACCATTTAGTGGAGCTTCTTGGATGAGAAGCAAAATGTCTTCAAGGAAAAACAAAGAAAGTCCAGTTGCCTTTTGAAAAAGCACCTTTGGGATAAGTACCCTGGAGCAGATCTGTCCAGATTTGTCCGAAGCAAAAATAAAGTTTGGAAGTGCAGTGAAAAGGCTGAAACTACATGCAATGTTTTCTCCCTCAGCCTAGTTGTCATACCTCCCTGCAACTCCAGGAAATGTAGCAATACATTGATCTGGAAATAAACATCTTGGAGAAATGTCAGATATGAAAGTTCTTTCGCAGCTTCTATCTCTATTTTTTTCTATAATCTTGCAAACAAAAAAAGGAAAGGAAAAGTGCAGTGTAAATAGAATATTATACTTTAGGGTGCTTTGACTAGGAAGTTGTGAATATGAATTAGCACCATTCTTTCATATTCCTGGAGAAGAATTTTTTTGCTAAAGGGCTGAAAAAATGAGGCATTTGTGCCTGCCATCATTTAATCTAAAAATAAGCAAAATAAACTCCATATAAATTATACTGGCCATACAAAAAAAACCCAATCAAAATATTTTTCTGGCCAGGCCCCTCCTCTTTCAAGAGATAATGGAGCTTAGAATTAAACTGGTCTATTTTATATTCTGTCTTAATGGGCCTAGGATTCTGGTTGAGGGGCTTTTAAAAGAGAGTTTATTTTTTTTTAAAAAAAAATGTTTCTATTTTTATTATCTGAAAGACCAACTGTACTTCTTTATCACCTAGTAGTTACAGTTTTTGAAATCATATAAAATTAACAATATGATAGCCCCACAGAAAAATTAGGAAGGAAGGAAGGAAGGAAGGAAGGAAGGAAGGAAGGAAGGAAGGAAGGAAGGAAAACCATAATATGGCAATAAAATATAGAACAAAGGAATGCTTTGCTGTACAGATAGTTGTCAACTTACGACCTCCATTGAACCCAGAATTATTGTCATTAAGCTGTTGCTGTCCTTAAGTAAGGCACCTACACAATCCTGGCTCTCTTTATTGCAGTTGTTATGCAGAGCACGGAGTGCCTCAGGGGTGGGGGAAGTCCTGAGTTGCTGAACGAATGGTTGTAAGCTGAGGTCTATCTGTACAGAGCTTTAAAATAAATTTGCTGGGGATCTTTGGGTCAATGCAAGTTTTCCTAATTTAGAAGTACCTTTTCCAAACTTCCAGATGTAAGTTTGTAGAATGCAAGTTCATAGTCCAACATTAGTTCAATCTGAGCTCAAGAAGCCAAATGTTCAGATGAAGGAAATGGAAGCAATTTGGGGGAGAAGTCAGGACTCTGTGACAGAGCACATGGGCCAGGGTATCGGTGTAGTCCACAAGAAGTCTATGCAGAACTGGGGGGAAAAAACCTCCATCCCAGATTATACTTTCCATCATGCTCAGCCAGCATGGTTGAGAGTGATAGGAACTGTCATCCAAAGTAGCAGTCAGTTTTAGGAGGATATTGTGGGCTGAGCTGGATGGAAGAATGTCCATCTTGGTGTGAAGCTGCTTTCCAGTCTTATGTGGTCCTGCTTATGAGTAGCTGTAACAATAATAATAATAATAATAATAATCCTTGTCATTGACAAACGCATCATCAGTCAATTGCAAAAGGCAGCTTTACTCAGAACAGCTCACATCCTGCAACAATATCCTTTAATACTGTCAAACAACATCTGCCTATCCCAGATCCTTGGGAAGGACTTGATAGGTGGGCAAAAATGCCAAATCTAGTCTAAACATCTGGCTGACTGTGTGATCAGCCATAATAAATCAGCTCAAAGCCTTCCAATCTACTGAGTTTATTATATATCTTCATCTTGTTATTGTAGTGTTATAATTTTTTGTCTTTATGTAATCTTTTCATACTGTTAAAAAAGCAGATGATTTTTTTTTTTAGAATTTAGAGATGCAAAAGCAGCTCCATACGTTTTTTCACAGCTAGAGTGATTGTGTCATTTGCAGGAACAGAATTTCATAGTGTAATAAACTCGGTAGATTGGAAGGCAGGACACGCTGTAGCCATTAATTTACCTGACAACAGAAACAACCTTCTTACACCATGTAAAAAGATACAGGAATGCCTATTCTCCGCATTAAGCACACTTCAGAAAGTATCACAATTGTTCCACAATTTATCTTAATCAATTCAGGATGAGCTTTAACAGCATGTAAAATGAATAGGCTGTGCAAAGTATTGCACATCAGTCTCTAGACCAAATCCAAATATAAGGCTGTGGCAGATTTGGCAGCCTGCAAAACAAATTAAGAAACCAGCATATTAGGAATCCCAACCATGTCATCCCTAACAAACCACGAGGGCAAATGTATGACACTAATACAAATTATGTCGCACAAATGACATCATCACATAGATCAGGGGTAGGCAACCTTGGCTCTTTTATGACTCATGGACGTCAACTCCCAGAATTCCTGAGCCATGCAGAATGATGCTAGTGTACTAATGGGGCAGGTCGCACAACCACGTCATCATATGACTGAAGTATGATCAAGATTGTTGTGTCCCGTGCCTGCAGAAGCAGGCGCGGGAAAGTTGCAAGAGTCCCGGGCAATTGCAGAAGCTGCCCGGGACCAGACTGACCGGCGCCGGTCTTGCGCGCATGCGCAAGGCGGGAAAGGACTACCTTGTGACTGGGGGAAATTGTCCAGGGATTGGAGAGTATATATAGAGGCTTGCGCGCCTCTGGGGTTGTCGTTGTTCGTAGAGTGGAGCAAACAATAAAGACTTGTTGAAGATGATTCGTCTCAAGCACCATTATTCCCAGGACTTAACAATGATCACATCCTTGCAGTTCTCTACTCTTCCTTGCTCGCTGCCCCCCCAGCAGACCTATACATTCTAACTTTCCTCTGATTTCAGAATGGCTATGGATGTAGTTTCACAAATAATCATGTAAGGTCTTGGACAGTGGTGGGATTCAAACATGTAAACAACTGGTTCTCTGTGTGGATGCCGCTTTTGGAAGTCCATTCTGGGCCTCGGCAACAAAAAATTAGCTACCGGTTCTGCCGAAGTGGTGCGAACCGGCTGAATCCCACCACTGGTCTTGGATCAAAGTTGCCCAGTGAGCTCCCTAATTCACTGAAGAAGTAAATAATAATAACACTTTATAAACTTGCATGTTGACTCTGGTTGTCCAGAGGGGTGGTGGTGGACTGCTACAGAGAACGAATGATTCCAATGTCTTGATGAGATTGTTTAACCAAAATAATCAGGAGTGCCCAAACTGCATAATTGAATCAGCTGGGCAATTGGTATGGCAGTCCCTCTAGTAGCTAGCTCCTACTAGATCAGGGGTCCTCAAACTTGGCCACTTTAAGACTTGTGGACTCCAATGGCTGGCTGGGGAATTCTGGGAGTTGGTCCACAAGTCTTAAAGTGGCCAAGTTTGAGGACCCCTGTACTAGATGCAGAGCTTTATGGAAACAGCCAACACCTGGCTGAGAATCTTGGCTGTCTCTACAAATATTAATACTACCCTTAGTCAGCACATCACCTTAATGCTGTCAAAGGAGAAACTAGTGCCATAATAAATAATCTCTTTTGCTTAAAAGAGATCCAGCAGAAGCCTACTCAGTTTAAAGAATCACATAGGGGGGTGTTTTCAGATAAATACATTTTCAATTGCCCAAATTTCTCATTTTCTCAATTTTTAAGTTGAAATAGAGCAGGGTATGAGTGGGTTAGTCTGACCTTGAAAATTATGAGGATCTTATGGGAATAGCCCTCTATTTACGACTGTAATTAAGTCTGGCAATAGTGGTCATAAGTCATGATGGTCATAAAGTGGGTCATCATTTGACCAGGCCCGATTTTATGACCTTTTGCAGTGGTCATTAAGCAAACACAGCGGTTATATACTGAACGCTGTGGTTGTATAGCGGACACTGTGGTCACTGAGTAAATGAAATGGTAGTTAAGTGAACCTATTGTTCACTATAGGGTGGGGGGTTTTCCCCAGAAACTGGAAGTAAATGCCACTTTCCCCCCCAAAAAATGTTGCAAATTGCAATCATGTGTCTAGGAGGTGCGGCAAATGGTTGTAAATGCGGGTTGCCAAGTGCCCAAAATGTGGGAATGTGACTGTGGTGTGGGGAGAAGATATCGTAACTTGGAACCAGATCATAAGTACATTTTTTTGGGGGGGGGGTCAATCATAAATTCAAAAAGCTATTAAGTGACCAGTTGTAAATTGAGGACTACTTATGTTGACACTGACACAAAACAGCACCAGTTTGATTGGAGCAACACAAAAACCATCAACCATCAACAACTGCACAGCCAACCAGAGAGAAGCACCGACCCTCAACCAAGCCACGCAAGGCCACCACCACCAGCTGTTCACCTCCCAATGACCCTCATCTGATGTGACCTCCCCATCACAAGACCCATCACAAGACTCACTGATAACTCATCACAGACCCTCACTCGACACACCCACACATGAAGCCCTTATAAACAGAAGAACACTGACATCCCCTAAATTGCACTGATATGTTACCTAGCCTGGTAACAAAATGTGCAGAAACCCACAAGCTTGGAGAATGAACCTTCACTCTCATACTACTTATATTCTCTAGGTCAGGGGGTCCCCAAACTGTGGGCCATAACCCAGTACCAGGCTGTGGCCTATTTGCATTGGGCCACTGCGCACGCACAGCTCAACTCACAAATGAAGCTCTGCATGCATATGTGCCTGCCCCTCACCCAAAACCATCCCTTCTTCCCCCCCCCACCGGACCGTCAACGCAGGAAGGTTGAGGAATGCTGCTCTAGTCATTCTTGCTGAGAACCAATAGCTCTTCAGAATATGTCATTCTAGCCAATACATGAATAGGGGTATCTCAGCCAATCCATGTTTGTTTCCTTATTTCATTCATCCATTCAGTGTGTATGCTACCCAACTCCCAACAACTCTGTGCAGTTCATAAGAAAACATTAAAAAACTATAAAATGATATAAACAATGCAACAATAAAGGAAAACCCAAAGATGGCAAAACTAGGGTGTAACAAACATACAACTATTGAGAAGCAACTGAGATCACAGTGAAATCCAGCTGCTTCTGCAGCTGTGTTCACTACTTGCTCGTGGGAGTGCAACCTATGTGGGCCTTGACACATTTCTGCAGATCTTCATCAAATAATAAGGATTTGCACATCTCTTTTTTTTAATTACGGTACTCCAAATTATGAAGAGTCCCTTGGTGTCAAACTCTCCCCCACCTCCCCCCAAAATGATGCAGAGAAGCATTAACAAAATCAAAGCTGACATCTATCACTGAACTGATAGAAGACCATGTTTCTACCAGTGAAACACTAATGATGCTACCTATAGGTAGTCCTCGACCTATGACCACAATTGAGCCCAACATTTCTGCTGCTAAGTGAGACATTTGTTAAGTGAGTTTTGCCCCATTTTACAACCTTTCTTCCCACAAATGTTAAGTGAATCACTGCAATTGTTAAGTTAGTGACATGGTTGTTAAGTGAATCTGGCTTCCCCATTGACTTTACTTGTCAGATGGTCGCAAAAGGTGATCACATGACCCTGGGACACTGCAATTGTCATAAATGTGAGTCAGTTGCCAAGCGTCTGAATATTGAACACGAGATCATGGGGATGCTGCAATGGTCGTAAGTATGAAAACCGGTCATAAGTCACTTTTTTCAGTGCCATTGTAACTTTGAACGGTCACTAAATGAACTACCTCTAGTTTGGTAATGAAACATCTGAAAGAAAACCATCAAGCTCAGAGAGCATCAAGGACCCCACAGTATCACGAAACTATTATATCAACTGTGATGGCAAACTCACAACTATTACTGCAGATCCATCTTTTTTGGAGATATGTGGTAAACAAATGTGCAAAAGGGGCAGTACTTCCACAGCAAAAGGGATGGTACTTCGTGCCAGTCCTCTTGCAGATTTTGAATCCGTTTCTTCTGCAGATGCCATGTTAATTTATGTAAAGCTTAGCAGGATTTAAAAATAGCAGGGCTCTTCCTTATGCCAAAACAAACTGTTCATTTTGCCTAGGAATAGAATAGAATAGAATAGAATAGAATAGAATAGAATAGAATAGAATAGAATAGACCTTGGAGGTCTTCTAGTCCAGCCCCCTGCTCAAGCAGGAGAACCTATATTATTTCAGACAAGTGACTGTTTAGTCTCTTCTTAAAAACCTCCAGTGATAGAGCACCCACAATTTCTGAATACTGCATCCAGTTTTGGTCACCACGATGTAAAAAAGATGCTGAGACTCTAGAAAGCATACAAAGAAGAGCAACAAAGATGATTAGGGAACTGGAGGCTAAAACATATAAGGAACGGTTGCTGGAATTGGGTATGTCTAGTTTAATGAAGAGAAGGACGAGGGGGGACATGATAGCAGTGTTCCAATATCTCAGGGGCTGCCACAAAGAAGAGGGAGTCAAGCTATTTTCCAAAGCGCCTGAAGGCAGGACAAGAAGCAACGGATGGAAACTAACCAAAGAGAGAAGCAACCTAGAACTAAGGAGAAATTTTCTGACAGTTAGAACAACTAATCAGTGGAACAACCTGCCTCCAGAAGCTGTGAATGCTCTAACACTGGAGGTTTTTAAGAAGAGATTGGACATCCATTTGTCTGAAATGGTATAGGGTTTCCTGATCGAGCAGGGTGATGGACTAGAAGAGTTCTAAGGTCCCTTCCAACTTTGCTATCCTCTTATTGAACAATAACAAACAACAAAATAAGAAAGAGTAGGATTTGAGGAAGAGATTAAAAGAAGAGAAGAAGTGATAGTGTTCAGACTCACTATTTGCACTATTAAGACTGGAATGTTAGATGAAGTGCTGGGACTTTTCAGTCTTAAGAAAAGCTAAGTACAAGAAACTTGGGGTGGTCAAGGAGAATATGTTGGGGGGAACCTTCCTCAAAGTTCCTCCATCACCAACACTGGATTTATTTCTCTCCCCCAAATCCTATACAAAGGATGTGTTCCCATAACTTGCAAAGTTAGTTCTACTTCTGTTTTAGTCCAGCTTTATGTCAAGAGAATGCAGGCAAGTCTTCATTGTATCAATGGCGTCTTCATCCTATGGTGGGCATAGCTCAAATATAGCAGCCAATCATGTTTTGTGGCTTGAACAGCAAGTTCTCAAATATAATAGAATAATAACTTTATTGTCACTTTGAATATACAGTAATTGGCATACATTAAAATAAAATTTTGTTGCATTCAGCTCTCAAAGGGTCACCACCACACTACATAAATATGACAAAAATAAATAAATAAATAAATGAATGAATGAATGAATGAATAAATAAATAAATAAATAAATACAGAATTATGCATATACCCACATATATTATATGACACAGAGAAACAACACAGTCTAGTTCGGATTATGTATACATGTGCATGGTGAGAAAAACGAATCTTGCGAGTTTACCTGACGGATGACATAGGGAACACAGCTATTACAGAATCGGGTAGTCCTGCTAGAAATACTTCGAAACCTCCTCCCAGAGGGGAGCAACAGAAAAAGACCGTAAAGTGGGTATGTGGGGTCTCTAACAATGTTTTGAGCTCTAAGCACATAGTGCTTATAAGCAGCATCCTGAATACCAGGAAGTGAGTTTCCTATGATCTTCTCGGCTGTCCTTACTATTTTCTGTATGGACTTTCTATCTGAGGCTCTGCTACCACCAAACCAAATAGTGATGCAGTTTGTTAAAATTCTTTGAATCATGCCTCTGTAAAAAGTGGCCAGGTCAGAAGGAGAAAGATGTGCTCTCCTCATTTGATGCAGGAAATGCAGATGCTGGTTTGCACACTTCACTAAGGATGAGGTGTGGAGAGACCAATTCAGCTTGTTAGTTAGATACTTAGATACTTAATACTGTTGACCATCTCTACAGCTGCATCCTTGATACTGAGTGGAGTATGATATGCTGTAGGAAATAAGGAAATCAAGTATCCAGTTACATAAAGAAGTATTAAACCTAATAGGCCCAGTTTGTTCACCAGACTCTGAGGGATGATTGTGTTGAATGCTGAACTAAAAGCCACAAACAGCATTCGCACATGAATATTCTTCCCCTCCAGGTGCGCCGAGCTTCTGTTTTCAGACATTTATTGCCATCTATTTTGCTTGGAGAAGTGATTGGACACTGCACTACAATTGACTAGGATTTGGAATTGCAGACATGCTACTGACAGAGGGTTGGTAAATTAGAACATAGAATAATAGGATTGGAAGGGACCTTGAAGGTTATCTAGTCCAACCCCCTCCCTGTTTGAGCAGGAGACCCTATACCATTCTGGACAAATGGCTGTCCAGTTTCTTCTTGAAAACCTCCAGTGATGGATCACCCACAATTTCTGGAGGCAAGACACTGATTAATTGTTCTCATTGTAATGAAATTTCTCCTTATTTCTAGATTAATTCATAATTGTCCCATAGAATTTTGAGTTCAAGCTACTCCTCTCCTGTCCCACTTCATGCAACATGTTAGATCAGTGTTTCTCAACCTTGGCAATTTTAAGACAGTTGCCAAGGTTGAGAAACATTGCACTAGACTCTCATCTCACCCAATTAATCATGTTGAGTGAACCTTTGACTAGGTTCACATCAGGCAAGACTATAATGGAGCTGAATTCTTTCTGATTCAATGTGTGTAGGAACTGGGCCATCCCATTAAGCCCTAATGGTTTCTTGGAGCATAGCATGTTCTGTTATTTTCACCTAGCTTTAGCCTTTAATGTGCTGTTTGAACCCATCCATCAAGTCTTCACTGTGGAGACTTTGAGTCATTACTGAGTTATTATTGTACAGAACTTGAGTCATCTCTGAAGCATTTCTATCATCTGGATATATTAGGGTATTGTGAGGACCAAGAACTATTTCAAGTACAATGTCTGCCCAGTCGTGATCACTCATTTTTATGACTTTAATTGAAAGGTTGAAAAGATTTCCCCTCTTCCTCTTTTCTTCTGGGTTTGAGGTGGAATCATTAGTGCGAAAAAGGAGAGGAGATAGACAGGAGATAGACAGCATGGCCAATTTCTTCACTCTGTTTTTCCCTTTTCTTAAACTATATTAGCCTTTCCTGGGTATAACATTTTGTCCCTTCATTTCTTGCTAAGTGATGTAGAAGGACCCTTAATCTTGTAGCTGCATTTGCCACGTCCCCTCCTCCTGGTGCTTTGATATCTTTTAGGCCCTTGAGTCTGTACAAAATCTGTGCTTTTAACCGCATCTCCATTCCTCTGGCCATAGACCAGTTAATGATGGATCCAATTCAGAATGGCTCCTGAGAAGGTGTTCCTTCATTTGTCAACTTGCCTTCGCTACAGCTAGTTGCTATGGGCCAAAAATGCAGTTCTCAATGCCTCTTGACCGTCATCAATTTGTCATAACTTGACTGCTCTAATAGTGAAAAGACCTGGATAAAAACTTCCCTGAGATCAGGACAATTTCTACACAGTTTTTTTCCCCCTTCTTCACTGCAGCCATGTTCTTCTGCTCCTTGTGAAGTGAAGAGGCCTGTCACCAAGAGCACAGGGCCTGAAATGGGGTCATTGAGAAAGGGAGAAAAAAGAGAGAAGTATCAACCTGATCAGACAGTCCCCCAAAATGGGCCAGTCATATAATTTGGGGTGACGATGGGAGAGCTGGAAGAATACATGAAGATTAGGAAAGGAGCCCCGAAGTGAGATCACCCTCCATATATTTGGCCTAAGCCAATAGCTTTTGTTCAGTCCTTTGGTAACTTCTGATTTTTAGTGACCTGAGAGACATCATTTTGCCAGGTCTGTTCATCTACAACTATTATGGAGTCTTGTGATCATCTGCTTGTGCTGTCAATGAACATACAATGCCTCCTTGCCTTTCACTGACCTCTGTCTTGAAGGCCTTCAAACTTTCCAAGTTCAGGGTCTTTAACAATACCTCCTGCCTTGCAACCTTAAGCCTATGTAAAGTTTACTAGAGGAGCTGTAGACTGGCAGACCCTCATTTTTTTTATTTTTTTTTTGCAGTCTGAGCTTGGTGGAAGAAAGAAGGAGGAGATGACCCACAGCAGGAGGATGAAGGGCAGTGACCTCACAGCTTGATGAGTCAAAAGGTGCACAGGCCTGGGATGAAAACACGTCCTCCACCTGTGCTGAACTATTGTGAATGCTCCCAAGACAAGTGGACTTTTTTCCCTCATAAGATATTTGAAGACAGTTCAACTGAGCAGAATGTTCTGTAAAAGTTTTTTTTTCCTTTTAAAGTCACTGATGCCAGGAAGTGGGGAGGAAAGAGAAGATAATTACAGGTGGAAACCTTAAGTTTTGATCAGATTTTATAGGGAATAGAAGGCTTTGCTCTGCCAGGCACACATTTAAAGGTGGCCTGGTTTGTGTCTTCCCCTCCTCTTTTACAAGGCTGCAGTCAGCATGATCTCCCCTGTTATTATATATTGTGTGACACGTTTGAGCAGCCGAACTGAAGTGCATAATCACAGGTGCCAGACAGAAAGAATAAAAAGAAGAAAAAAACCCACCTCCCTCCCTTAAAACAAGCCCTGCTACAAAGTAAAAAGGGGTGAGTGGGGAGGAATTACAAGTTAAACGGAATAAAAACATATAAATGAGCTGTAAAAAATGAGATCACAGAAGGTTGGGGAAGGTGGGTGGAAAATAAAAGAGAAGGTTGGGAGGGGGAGAATAATAGCTTTTAAAATGGAGAGGCAGCTGAAGAGAGTATATAAAGGGGTTGAATTGAGTTTTGAAAGCATTCTAGTATATCAGCTAATACAAATAGAGCCCACTGGGGTGAAACGTTGGTGGTAGCACACCTGCTTTGCACAGTCAGTTAGCTACAAAGTCTGGCATTTATTGGATTATCTAGCAGGTGGCCAAAGGAACATCGCTCTTTAGTAATTCAGTAACAGAGATGACAAAATGAAGTCTTTAGTTCACATGTAACAGCCAACCCCCTTTGACCACAATTGCTCCAACTGGCATCCAGGTTTCCCACTATTTTGATCCAGGAAGCACAAGAAAATTGTAATGCAAATCTAAAATATGCTCAAGAGGCAAAAGAAAAAAAAATGACTAACGAAAATTCAGGGGGGAAAAATGAAGAATCCTAACATTACAGAAATCCCTTAAATGCCTTCTGAATAATGTGGGGTCTTGGGTGCTCTGTGTGGTTGGTTGTTTTCTTGCAGACATTTCATTACCCAACTAGTTAATATCATCCGTGCTGAAGGGAGTGAGGTTTGTAAAAACAAAACAAAAAAACCAAACATTCCCTTTTAGCAGTGATGATGTTATCTAGTAAAGTAATGAAATGTCTACAAGAAAACAACCAAGCTCACAGAGCACTAAGGACCCCACAGTTCAATCTTGAGCTACAAATATTCTCTTCTGTCAATACTGTGCATAATCTTTTGTCCCTTGCCTCCCCCAAAAGCAAAGTGTGGTTTGTGACCATCACAAAAATAATCTTTTCTGCTCTACAAAGAATGGAGAAGATAATAGTAGTAGTAGTAGTAGTAGTAGTAGTAGTAGTAGTAGTAATAATAATAATAATAATAATAATAATAATAATAATAATAATAATAATAATAATAATAATAATAATAATAATAATAATAATAAAGTTGGAAGGGACCTTGGAGGTCATTGAGTCCAACCCCCTGCTCAGGCAGGAACCCTACACCATTTCAGAAAAATGGCTGTCCAGTCTCTTCTTAAAAACTTCCAGTGTTGGAGCATTCACCGCTTCTGGAGGCAGGTTGTTCCACTGGTTAATTGTTCTAACTGTCAGGAAGTTTCTCCTTAGTTCTAGGTTGCTTCTCTCTTTGGTTAGTTTCCATCCGTTGCTTCTTGTCCTGCCTTCAGGTGCTTTATTATTATTATTATTTATTACTTTAATTTATACCCCGCCCTTCTCCCGAAGGACTCAGGGCGGCTTACAGGCAAATAAAAAACGAAACTATACAATAAATATCTAAAAACAATTAAAATATATATTAAATTAGACTGTTATTTTTAGAAAAGTTATAGCTTAACTCCCTCTTCTTTGTGGCAGCCCCTTAGATATTGGAACACTGCTATCATGTCACTCCTAGTCCTTCTTTTCATTAAACTAGACATATCCAATTCCTGTCACTAAGTCGTGTTCAACTCTTTGCAACTCCATGGACCATAGCACATCAGCTTCCCCCCCCCCAGTTCTCTGTCTCCAGGAGTTTACCCAAATTCATGTTCATTGCATCAATGACACTATCTAACCATCTTATCCTCTGCCATTCCTTTCTCCTTTTGCCTTCAATCTTTCCCAACATCAGGGTCTTGTCTTTCGCTTATCATCCAACATTTCATCATCAGATATCCCTACTATCCTCCCTATTTCTTGCCTTGCCTTCCTCCATTAGCTGTCCTTAGCTACAAAATACAACATCCTTAACCAGGTCAGCTAAAAACCACGTGCTGGGCTTCGTTAGTTTTGACCTTGGTTAAATTTTGTATATGTGTTTTCTAGTATAGTGCATTTGGATTCCTCACCATTCCGTATAGTGTATGAACTCAGAAAATGAGCTAAAGCAATAACTTAGTTAAGCATGCTATGAAAACACAACTGTTGTTTAATTTAGACTGTAAATGCCTTGTGGCCAAAGATCCCCTTGCATTGCCTGTGTAACTTCGTAAAACTCCCTACACTTTAATTACGGCAATAACAACAGCAACTCACCAATCTACCTTTCTTAGGAGTTGGTAGGAAATGAGCAGCTTTGGGGATTTGAGGACAAGATTCTGATTTTATTTCTGAAAGCTTGAATACTTAGAGCTACACTGATTTGATTTATCTGAGCATCCTGATGGCCCACTGGTCGCTAGGCAACCTAATCCCCGTCTGTACTCTTATATTGCTCTTGGGAGACAGACTGTGAATGATTGTTGCATGGATATGAAACTAAATGGGCCGTGGGTACCATTTGTAAGCAAGCCGAATGTATGTTTTGAGTAAGTAGAAGAATATCTATTTACTTGCAAGTGTCAACATGATAATTTTCTTCCCTCCCCTCTAATTTCTATATAGCTGGCAACACAAAACATACTGTTGGAGAGGTAAGGATTTTCAAGTCACACACAAAAAAATCTCATTGATCACTAAGGGATGGGGGACAAAGTCAACTTCTAAAAGCAGGAATCCCACTTGGAATACTGAGGCAGAGAAATAGCCAACATTTATCCAAAGGATCTACTTGTTTTCAAATACCAATAGTCCTTGACTTACAACCATTTGTTTAGTGACCATTCAAAGCTACAACAGCACTGAAAAAAGTGATTTATGACTTCACCCTTACAACCATTGCAGCATCTCCATGGTCACGTGATCAAAGTTCAGGCGCTTGGCAACTGTCTCATATTTATGACGATTGCAGTATTCCAGGGTCATGTGATCACCTTTTGCAACCTTCCGACAAGCAAAGTCAAAGGGGAAGCCAGATTCACTTAATAAGCATGTTAACTAACTTAACAACTGCAGTGATTCACTTAACAGCTGTGGCAAGAAAGGTCATAAAATGGGGCAAAAATCATTTAACAACTGATTTGCTTAGCAACCAAAAGTTTCTGCTCAATTATGGTGACAAATTGAGGACTACCTATATTTTATAAATTATCTGATTTATTTCACTTAAGACATAATGTTAATATGTGATGTGGTGCAGGAAGGAATTCAACTAGCTTCTGAAGATACTGGCCCAAAAATTCAAGAAATCAAGCAAAGACTGGATAGTAAACACAGGCTGAATGCAATGAGAACAAGTAAAGAACATCAGAATTGTAGGAATGACCAACATCAGACCAAAGGGGCATCAAAATCATTGGGTGTCTCCCACTCTGTGTGGACTGAGCTCTGGGATGCCTACAAGCAAAATATAAAGACCTTCTTCTACTGCAGTGTTTCTCAACTTTAGCAAAGTTAAGATGAATGGACTTCAACTCCCAGCCATGGCTGGCTTGTCCAGACTATGAAACCAAAGTTTTGCAGGCCAATATTACTTTTATTATAAAGATATAGTAACAAAATCTTGCAATTCTGAATGCACTTTCCCCACTCCCTCCCTTTGTGAAACTAGGAAGGATTCTGTTTGAGACATTACAGTTATGCCCCAGACTGAGGTTTCTTTTATCAGACTATTGTCTTGATAGCAGCTCTTCTTCCTGTTCCTCAAGGCTATTCCTTTGTCCCACTACAATAAATGTCATGTTTCATATATCAATGCAGTGAGTTTACTTAATCCCTTTTTTCAAGTCATTTAACTTGCTGACCCTCACTATATCTTGTGAGTTATGGAATTATAGATTCAGAAGGAGCCATATAGGCTACTGAATCCAGTCACCTAATCATTGCGGAAACTTCCCTCCTTACATTCGATTTTGCAGCTACCAAAATTGTTGGACGAGCAGGCACAAAAGGAGCCAGGGAAGTGATTGAAGCCTGGGAAACTGGCCCCTCGCCAGTCAACAGGAGTGCAGATTTAGCACCAGCTTATCAAGTACTTAGAAGGCGAAGGCTGGGCAGCGCAAGCAAATGGCAGCCAATGATTTAATAGCCAGCCATTAACACCCCAATCAACATCTAAAAAGCCACATACAACAGGTATCATATAAATGTCACACACAGAACAACATACACTCTATGAGAGAGAAGTTCCCTGGAAATG
Source organism: Protobothrops mucrosquamatus (assembly GCF_001527695.2). Classification (NCBI taxonomy): domain Eukaryota; kingdom Metazoa; phylum Chordata; class Lepidosauria; order Squamata; family Viperidae; genus Protobothrops; species Protobothrops mucrosquamatus. The sequence goes on from NW_015388288.1 coordinate 84,733, forward strand.
GGCTCCAGCATGAGCCCAAAAGCTCGGATAACTGACCCAGATTGGATCCTGCAAAACCAAATTTAAACATCTAGACCAGACATGTCAAACTCATGACATCATGTGATGTCGCGCGACATATCAGGACTGTTTTGCCATTGCCGGCAATGGGGTGGGTGCGGCTTCCATGTGACACATCCGGCCTGCGTGCCGGCAGTTTGATACCCCTGATCTAGACTAATTTAGTCTCTGCTTGAAAACATCCAACAAAGGGATGTAATGATGAACATAATAAAGAACTGATGACACAAAGCCATATATCAGGGGAAAACATAGCAATTGCATGGATGAAATACAGGTCTGCAACATATGATCACAGCTGAGCTCACAATTTCCATTGCTAAGCAAGTGAAGTTACATCTCATTTTGTGACCAGCTGTTGAGCAAGTTGCTGCAATTGTTAAGTGAATCATGTGATCATTAAGCAAAGCCAAACTACAACCATGTTACTAACTTAACTGTAGGGATTCACTTAACAACAATGGCAAGAAAGGTGGTAAAATGGGGCAAAACTCCCTTAACTGTCGTACTTAACAGTGGAAATTTTGGGCTCAGTTGTGAATGTAGACCAAGGACTACCTGTACTGAATGTTATCTTAGTTTTAAAGAAAGAGATTCACCTGCAGATGTTGGGATTGAACCAGGGACCCTCAACATATAAGCCTGTGTGCCACACTTACCTGGCAGGGGAGGTACCTTGATCAACATATAAGCCTGTGCGCCATCACTAATTAGGGATAGCCAGTGGTGGAATTCAGCCAGTACGCACCATTTCGGCAGAACTGGTAGCTAATTTTTTGTTGCCCGGAATGGACTTCCGGAAGTGGCATCCATGCAGAGAACCGGTTGTTTACATATTTGAATCCCACCACTGGGGATAGCCAAAGAGAAGAAAGCAAGATGGCAGCTGCAACTGAATTATCATGCCCAACATCTTGGTTCTGTGTATGTGTTGGGTGCATGTGTTTTACACCCCCAACACTAGCTGTAGTTCTCCAGGATGTAAGAATGCTCCCTGTTTCCTTCTCTGGGTATGATCTGATCCATAGTTCACTTCTCCTAATTCTGAATCAATTTAGCAATGTCTAAAAGGTAATTCAAAAATTAGAGCAAGAAAAAGAATCTGCTGTCCTTTCAATACCTTTAGTTCAGTTGGATTTGTTACTGTTTGAGAGAAATGTATTGATAAAAAAATTGGGATGTAGGGAATAGATCCAGAAAAAACATTTACCGTACCATAATCCCACATAGGGAAAACCACAAACCACGGTTAGGTATTTTGCTGCTCTCATAAGGATTATATTTGCAAACAAAACAGAGTTTTCTGAAGGGCTACAGCCTGCCAAAGTTTCTAAAATTTAGTACACGGGCTTCAAGGTAATTCCTTTAAATTTCTTTCTTTTTTTTTAAAAAAAAGAGAGAGATGTAGAATCCAATGGAGTTGAAGAAAGTGATGAGATTAGCATTTATACTAGCCAAGTTTCAGGTAGATTGGATGAGGGATTGTTGGACAGAGAGAAGAAATTGATAAGAAATGAAAAAGCTCCTTTCTGAAAGCCGTGGGGCTAATGATCATGGGAACTGTAGCAGAAGGAACACATTGTCTTATTATTTTGCATTCTTTCCTTTGGCTGAAAATAAAACCATGAAAATGATGGATGGTATCCTCAGAGTTTCTAAATAAGATATCACAGAGTACTTGGTGGTTTGATCCAGCAAGCTGCAACCTAAGATTGGTACCTGAGGGAGCTCAGAGGATAACACCGCACACTTGCTGAAGATGTATTTTATTTATTTAAAGCATTTATATAACCACCCATCTTTCAGCCAACCCTGGGCAGCGCCCAATCAAAAATTAAAAGACCTATAAAATCATTTTAAAGCCATAAAACTCAACATGAAAAACAACAAAAACCTGGCGCCAGTCAGTTCTAATGTGCAATCCTTTAATCTCCCAAGGCTTGGGGGAAGTCAGGCCTTTAAAGCTTTATGGAAGGCTAAAAGGATGGAGGCCTGCCAAACTTCAGGGGGGCAGATTATTCCACAGGGCAGGGGTTACTATGGAAAAGGCATGCTTCCTAGATCCCATCCGATGGCAATATTTATTTAGGAAAAGGGATTAGGAGCAATCCCACCCTATCTGACCTGGCAGGATGGGTAGATCTCCTTAGGGAAAGTCACTATGGTATTTTATATAAGTAATTACATTATCGCTCCACAGAAACAAATCAGGAATAGAGCTTCAGGGAAGCCCCGAAGCAAAACAAAACAAGAAATTAAATCTGGTTTTAACTTTTTTTTCCCTTTGTAAACCAGATTGGCTGAATCTGACACATAACATGAATAAACCAGTAAACCACAAAAACTTGCATAGTTTGGTTGTAGAGTCAGTCCTTGACTTATGACCACGATTGGGACCAGAATTTCTGTTTCTAAGTGAGGCAGTCAAGTAAGTCACACCCAATTTTACAACTTTTTTGGCACAGTTGTTAAATGAATCACTGCCATTAAGTAGATCACACAGTGATTACGCAAATCAAGCTTCCCCCCATTGACTTTGCTTGTCGGAAGCCAGTTGGCAAGATCACCAATAGAGACCACGTGACCCCAGGGTGCTGCAATCTTTGTAAATACAGGCCAGCTGCAAAACGCCTGACTTCTGATCACGTGATCATGGGGATGCTACCACAGTCATAAGTGTGAGGATCAGTCATAAGTCACATTTTTTCAGTGCCACTATGACTGTGAATGATCACTAAATGAATGGTTGTGAGTCAAGGACAACCTTTATCAACTAAGCGTTTGAGGGAATGCATTTTGTCATGAGTTTTGAGCCAAAACACATGTTTTGACGCCATTCTGAGAGAAGACGAATACAAACAGGGTTGTGGAAACAGAGTAAGAAAAACTCACATCCTATTTACTATCTCTAGTGTTACCCATTGCTAGCACGCACACACACACACACACACACACACACACAACACCTGAGAATCATAACCTCCTTCCTGAGTTTTCAAAACTTGGCCATTAGCATCGCTGTGCTAATCGCTGATAAGACATGAGCATTATTTGGCTCAACAAATTAAAGAGCTGAAATTAGAGTCCATGGATATTCCCAGAGCTGGTGTCCTCCAATCATAATCTTCAGTTTCTTCTGAGCCAAGCTATAAACAGGCCTATGCCAAACTGCCAATCTATCTTTCTGAACTTCTTGGAATTTTTTTCCTTTGTGATATAGGGTACAATAAAAACTTCTCAATGGTATTGTTGAGGGTTCTTTTTTTGAAAACGTACCCAATTTTAGATTGACCCAGATTCAAAAGAGCTACAAAAGCACTGGACTCTTTGTCGATATCTCTCTATAGGGCAGGAATGGGCAACTATGGTGACTTTACAACCTGTGGACTTCAACTCCCAGAATTGGTTTTCAGTTTTGCATCAACTTGCAATTAAAACAAACAAACAATCAAAAACCTGGAAGGACACCACTATGCATCTTGTACACACCTTTCTCAAATAAGTGTCATTCATTAATAACATTTTTCTACTATAATATATCTTTTCAGTTATGAAAAAAGTTTAATTATTCCCTTCCAATGAACTCATCAAACAGATATTTCTGCATCCTGAGCTTTCAGCCTGATGAAGTTACTTGATGAATTTTTTTTTATTTATTTTTTTAGAGATTCACATGCCAAAACACACACAAGGATCTCTGTTTTTCAATGACCAGTTTGGTCTGATCCATTTCCTTTGCCGGCCTGTTATCATTTTGGAAGATGGTACTTCACTCATCCTTTCCTTGATATTGTTCCTGATATTCTCCTGTGCAGAATAATCCCTTCACCTGTTCTGGTATTTCAAGAATTTCTCTGCATGGTGTTAAGTTTCCAGGAGTTACATTTCCAGGAGTTGGCCTCATGGCACAGAATTACCTTATCAGATACAAAAGAATTGTTGACACTCCTCTTCTTAATCTCCATCTTTGGGGCCTGATTACTAAGGAGCAGAATACATCATGGGAAAGTCACACAGCTGACAATTGTGTCAAGTGTAGAAGCTTTTGTGTGAGGTTATTGTTTATTATTAAGTGAACACTTGTCAGTAAAAATCAGGGTATTCTAAGAAAATAAAAATAAAATAATGAAACAATGCATGCAATAGATAATAGTGTCCATCCATCATCTATCTATCTGTCTGTCTGTCTGTCTGTCTATCATCTACCTACCTACCTACCTACCTACCTACTTACCTATCTATCTATCTATCTATCTATCTATCTATCTATCTATCTATCTATCTATCTATCTATCTATCTATCTATCTATCTATCTATCTATCTATCATCTATCATCTATCTCCTACCTACCTATTTGTCTGTCTGTCTGTCTGTCTGTCTGTCTGTCTATCTATCTATCTATCTATCTATCTATCTATCTATCTATCTATCTATCTATCTATCTATCTATCTATCTATCTATCTATCTATCTATCATCATCATCATCATCTCCCCACCTTTATTATTATTACAAACAACTCAAGGCAGTAAATATATCGAACACACCTTCGTCCTCCTATTTTCCCCACCACAACAACCCTGTGAGGTGGCTTGGGCTGAGAGAGAGTGACTGGCCCAATGTTAATCAGCTGGCTGTCGTGACTAAGGCGGGATTTGGACTCATAATCTTCTGCTTTCTAGCTCATATATATGAAATTCCAATTAATAACCCACTGAGTGAGGAATGAAAATACAGCCTTGTTGGTTGCCCGTCTTTTCTGATTATAAAGAAAAATGGGAGGCTGCCAGAGTCCCAAATGTGCCAAAGCCTGAGGGGAGATGATTACATTTGGCTTGACATTTACTTTAATTTCCCAAAAGTTTGTAATGCTGTTATAAATAATCATAATAAGAAGATCTGCACAGAAACATTTTTAGTGGCATTTATTTTCATATGTCTGGCAATAGATGGAAAATCTGGAGCATTATTATTAAATATTATCATTGAATATTGTGCTTCATTTTCATTATCACCCATCCCACACACAGAGAAGTTACACCCTCTTCACCAGATCTGAGGTTAGGAGGAACTTCTTGAGTTTGGGGATACTGTACTAGGAAACCCAAAAAGTCTATTTCTTGGAATTGTTTTCAGACTCCTCTTTGAAGGGTCCTTGTTCTCTGAGCTTGGTTGCTTTCTTGCAGACGTTTCATTACCAGTCCAGGTAACATCATCAGTGCTTGCAAGGAGTGGAGTTTGCTCTCAGTTGATACTCTAGTGGCTTGCCCTATCAGTATTGGTGGGAATATCTGGGTAACTCTTTGGTTGGACAGTTTACTATTACTTGTTTGGTAGTTCCTTGATTGGGGTATTGTTTAACATAATAACAGAGTTGGAAGGAACCTTGGAGATCTTCTAGTCCAACCCCCTGCTCAAGCAGGAGCCCCTATACCATTTCACACAAATGGTTGTCCAATCTCTTCTTAAAAACCTCCAATGTTGGAACACCCACAAGTTCTGTAGGCAAGTCATTCCGCTGATTAATTGTCCTTAGCTCTAGATTGGTTCTTTCCTTGATTAGTTTCCATCCATTGCTTCTTGTCCTGCTTTCAGGTGCTTTAGACTTAGAGAATAGGTTGACCCCCTCTCTTCTCTGATTATTGGCCTGATGTCGATGTTGGAGTTAATCTATGCATGTCTGGGCGTTGATTGCTCGTGGGGAGTGTTTTGGTCTTTTTGTTCCCTTTTTGATTTGTTGATTGTCTCTTTTGTATATATTATAGATATGTGTCTATTGATGGCTATTTTGTCAGAGTGCCAGGTTTCTAGAAATTCTCTAGGATTTTTGGCTTTATCTAGAATAGTCACAATTTCCCAGGTGAAACTATGGTTAAGTCTGTCCATAGGTTGTGAAATTAAAAAGTTTTCATCATTCCTTCTTTAGAACTTTAGAACTTTAATTCACTGGTTCTACCTATTCTATGTACTTGTTTATATGTAGGGGATTTCTGTGTTGAAGGAGGACTTCTGCTGATGTCTATCACAACATCCCACACTTAGACTAAATCCATCCCAACCTACAGTGCTGCCTCTGTTTAATTAGAAATTAAGAGGTGGAGGTTATGGTGATGCCAAAGAAAGGTTGAAGGATACTGATGCTGAAGGAACGATATTGGACTAACACGAAAACACATTTTTTTTATTGATTCCTTATATCTAAGCAACAGGACATGGGGCAACATTCTTCAGTGAGAATTTTACTACAGAAAATTTTCCCCATCCCTGCTAATTTTGAAGCTAATTTCTCAATATCCTTTCCATTTAAGAATGTAAAGATTATTCCAAATGTTTCACATCATCTTCATATCCCAGTCATTGAATAAGTTAAACCTTGTTTTGTGATATCCTGTAACATGCAGATCCTGAGACTGAAACTGTAAAATGAAGTTCACAGATTCCATAATGTTTTATAATAACCAGCAAAGAGCCTCTGCTAAATTATCAGAGAACATGAGTCTGAATAGTGATTAAAATGAGGTCTGCCAAGTATCCCAGTGGGAAGGAAATGAACCATTTTATTCCCATGGAATTTCTGGCAGGACAGAAGCTATAAACAGACCTAAAACTAGCTAAATTCATAATTCTATCCCAAAACAATAGGGGATTAAAGTAACTTTAGATTCCAGTAGCAAACTAGGGCAAGCTGGGTCTATTTTTATTTTGTCATTAGGATCAGCTTTCAATATTCGGCTCAATCTTTTAAAAAATTAAAATTTAACAAGAAGGTGATTCAATTTATATTAGAACTTATATCAAGTGACTGACAGGCTCCCCCATTCTCTGGACATTCAAAAAGGCTACTGTGCTTAGAATGATGCCACTTAGGGGTATCTGGGGTGTGGGTGGCTGTTGAAAAAAGCCAACATAGTGGCCACAACCACACAAACAGAGCCCTGCCTTAAATTTGATTACAAGTAGGTGACACCCAAGATAGAATCATGTAAGCCAATGTATTCCTTGAGATACTCTATGGAAGCAAAAGCTGACTTAGAAGAAACATGGTAAGAAAAATATTGATGCTTTTCAACTTTGGTGTTGGAGAAGACTCCTGAGAACATGGTGCACAGCCAAGAAAAAAAAACTGATGGATAATCAAACAAATCAACCTGGAGTTGACACTTGAAATACAAATGACCAGATTCAACTTTCCTTACATTGTACACCTAGTGTGAAGATTCAACTTTCTCTAATACTGGAGAAGGTAGAAGGAGAGAGAAGAAGAGGGTAACCAGCAGTGAAGTGGAAGGATGCACAAACTCTGTCTTTTGCTCCTCTGGAATGTACTCCCTCCTTGCTGGAAATCCAGACTACATTCCATCACACATACCTACAAAGATCAGAATTGTGCAAGCCACAGTTATACCCTGTCACTCTCTATGGGAGTGAAAGTTGGACTTTCAAAACACAAATGACCAGGCTCAAATTTCAGACCCAGCTCTCTGGAAAAAACTCTAATTCTGAGAAATGGGATAGAAAAGAGAAGAAGAGGATCACCAGCAAAAAAGTGGAAACACTCAGTTACAGAACTCTATGAATGTATTGTTTGGAGGCTTGAAAGAACAGGTTAGGGATAGAGCATCTTGGAGAAAACCAATCCCTAGGGGTCACAACAACTTGATGGCATGTAATCAATCATCCAGTTCAATTACCTGCACACTGCAAGATTCACTACAACATTCGTAACAAAAGATTATCCAGATCTCCCTCCCTCCCTCCCTCCCTCCCTTCCTTCCTTCCTTTCTTCAATATCTTTCTGATATCTTATTTACCAATTTTTAATATTCCTTAAAAAATTTCATTACTACTCCAGAACTGGATGTTGGTTTTTGTAAGCATCCTGAATTCCTAAACCACCTTTGTCGAGTGGAAAATTAATGTAAAAGCTATTCTGGGTAAAAGGGGACTCCTTGTTCTACTTCACCCAAATTCCAAAGAAATGGGACCCTTCCCCACTCAAAAATAGCCAATAGATATTTAACTCCCAGATTCAGTTGGAATGCTTTCATTGGAGAAATAGTTACATCCAGACATCAAAGAATTCAGGTAAGAGGTTTGAGGCCTGCTAAAAGTTTTATTTTAATTACTTATTCAATTAATGACCAGCAACATAAAATAATAAAAAGGGGAATAAAACATAACAAATATAATCAGGATCGACAGAGAGAAATAAGTCTAATTGTATATTAGTAACTATAAAATAAACCAAATATGATATACTCTGAACACTCCTATTACAATAATAACATGTTTATTTTCCTAACACTAATAAATCTATTATTATAGTATAATAAAACCAGGGCTTTTTTTGTCATAGAATGCCTAGAACGGAGTTCCAACACCTTTTTGGGATGGAACCTTGTAGGGTAGGCAAGGCGGGTTGTATGACGTGTGTGAGTTCCGGCACCTTGTTTGTTTGTTTGTTTTTTACAAAAAAAGCACTGAATAAAACTATATACAAAATATATGTTCTCTGAAAATTATTTAAAAATAACTAAAAAAAATGTTCGTAAAAAATAAGAGTCGTTAGTTGTTTAACCGGTTTTGCCTTATTACCATTGAAGCAGCCCAAAATTTGGCTACTACATGACTGGATTTGAGTCCTGGAGAAGATGGTTCACATAGAAATTATCAGGTCTCCCTAAAAAATCGTTCTAATCTGATATCTCTGTAGAGTTTGCAATATTGGGAGGACAGATCATCCAGTACAGTATATGGAAAGTTTGTGTCATATCTTTGTGATCAGCACTCTGGCCATGTGTACATTTCACCATCCCTACAGAAGGCAACGATGATTGTAAAACAGAAGAATTTGTTTATTTGAAGTGGAGGATAAAGGGGACATTTATGAATGGGGTACTCAGACTACAGTTTGAAGCAAATGCTAAGCTTATAAAAAAAATGAAAGGCAGTACAAAAAAGAGGAAAGCAGGCATCAAGGTGCCTTTTCTTTTGAAGATGAAAACAGAAAAGCATCAGCACCTGTGATGGATGAGATGTTGCAAGCCGGATTGACATCATTTACATATGGTGGAGACACCAGGCATGATACTCGATCTTTTTTCACCTGTGAATAATGTTTTCCATTGACATGAGAATATAACAAGTCATCTTTTGTGGGGGGAGATTGGGGGGAGAAGAGTGAGAAAGAAAAACATACAGCTGGATGGTCAGAAAGCATTTCCATCCCCAAAGAGATCTGTAAAGCCTGCAAGGCTCCTTGGCTCAAGTTAGAGGATTGGTAATGTATTCCTTCCTGTTCAGAAACTGATAAGTACATTTCTAGCAGAGATATGCAAACAGCTGTGGCAAAAAAGTTGTAAAATTGGGTGTGACTCACTTAACAACTGCCTCACTTAGCAACATAAATTTTGGGCTCAATTGTGGCCGTAAGTCAAGGACTACCTCTGTTTAATTTTTCTAATATTTTTTTTTATTTATAATTTTCACTGTAAGCCGCAGAGTCACTTTTCAGAGTGAGATGGGCAGCATATAATTTTAATAAATAAATAAACATGTAGACTCCAATCTTCTTTGGGAGGGAGACAGAATAAACCGGAATATTGTAAAGAAGTTTGTGGCCAGTTAAATGGAACAGTGACTAGGAACCCTCCATACTGCCACATTGCAGTGGTACTGTTTGTTGTTGTTGTTGTTGTTGTTGTTGTTATTTAATCTTCAATTCGATTCACAGTCTGGGACTGGTAAAACCTGAACCATTCAAGTCCTAACCAAGGACCTAACAGCTGCTAAGGTAATGTCTGAGTGTATAGGCAGTTCCAAGTAGGGTGGGTTTTTGCAAAGTCAAAATATTCAGGTCTCATAGGGTCAAAATATCCATGTATCTAGGCAACCCTTTGGTTGCACCTATTATTATTGGTACAACCATTGATTTCTTCCTCCACAATCGCTCAGCTTCAATTTGCAAATCACCATATTTCTTTATTTTTTCTAGCTGTTTCTCTTCATTTTGTGCATCACCAGAATTATTATTATTATTATTATTATTGCTCTCCCAGAAGTTTGCACATGTAACACAGTAGCTGAAATAACTGCAATTTGATCCAGCCGACTAGCAGCCTCCAGCCAATTCTGCCCATCTGCTGCTACAAACTGTGCTTTACCTTGCTTAGGCATGGAGCAAATATGCAGTATAAATAAACTGGTCTCCCGTGAGACATAATTGCACATGCCGGATGGAAGTGTGACATCCTTGGGTTGATTGTTGCATCGTTTGGAGTGTTCTCGCCACCTGGGATTCAATATGGAGTGAGCTGGCTACAAATCCTGCTTTTTTTAAAAAAAGGGGGGGAAGAATGAGATAAATGGGTCTAATGCAGGACACGTTTATTTTAACAGGATTAAAGTAGGAAGGGATAAGAAAAGAAAACGATTTTGCACTGATCAGGAGGTTGTTCCAAACGTCTCCTATGCCTCTAAGGTTGATTGATTTCAGGGTCTAAATTTATGTAGCTGTAGCACCACAATTGTCTCAAGCCGAGAAAAGTCTTTCCCAGTCTTTTTAAATATAAATGCCAGAGACTGAGTCTACCTCATTTTTATGCAAAGTTTAGTCTCTCCTTAAATCCATTTAAAAATATGCACTTGGGTTAACCAGCCTCCCTGAACTTCCATATTTGCTTGATGAATAGATTGACTAATAACGAAGAGGATGACAAAAAGCTGAGCTAATTAAAATTTCCAATTTAAATAAAGCCAAAAAAAGAATACCCACAAAATATTGGCCTCTCCTGGTTTTACCTCCTTTTCCCCACCCTATTTTTTCTTTCTTTCCTTCCTTCCTTCCTTCCTTCCTTCCTTCCTTCCTTCCTTCCTTCCTTCCTTCCTTCCTTCCTTCCTTCCTTCCTTCCTTCTTTCCTCCCTCCCTCCCTCCCTCCCTCCCCAAGAAACTTAATTTAAATTCTTCACAAAACACCAGCTCTATCAGCCGGCAATATTGGAAAGGTCATTGAAGAGGATGTCAGACATTATCGTCAAACATTCAGACATGAATGCCGAACCACAAGTGGCTCCTGTGATTATCTAAGCAATGATACATCATACAAGATCTGCTGCTATCTGGACATATCCAAATATTTGCAATATTTATTTCATCTATTCTGGCAGATGCCTCGGGAGGAAGACCCATCAACACAGAAAGTCAGCAAATCCAGAGAAAAATGAAAAAAAAAAAGAGGTCATGCTCAGGAGTGAAAGTACTGGATGAAAATCCAAGTGCACATCCAGAAGTCTCCCATCTTGGAGTAAGGGAAAAATCCAGATCGTCATATATTCTAGATCAAGGCTATCGATAGGGAAGAACATGAAGACTACCTATAAAGCTGTACAGGTAGTCCTCAACTTACAACCATTCATTTGGTGACCATTCAAAGTTACAAGAGCACTGAATTTTTTTTTCACACTTACAACCATTGCAGCATCCCCATGGTCACATGATCAAAATTTGGATGCTTGGCAACTGGCATGTATTTACAACGGTTGCAGTTTTCTGGTGTCACATGATCACTTTTGGTGACCTTCTGACAAGCAAAGTCAATGGGGAAGCCAGATTCACTTAACAACCATGTTACTAAGTTAACAACTGCAGTGATTCACTTAACAATTGTAGTAAGAAAAGTCTTAAAATTGGGCAAAACTCGCTTAAAAACTATCTCACGTAGCAACAAACATTTTGGGCTCAATTGTGGCTGTAAGTTGAGGACTATCTACACTTGAAACCTAAGTGGTGCAACACAAAGAGAAGGACAGATATATTACAATAAATCTATTATTTATACTACACTATTTCATCCTGATAAATTTTTCAGAACGTATGTTTTACTACAATGGGAGAATATAACAATGACATTCTGATTAGCAGGTTAGGTTAGAATGGGCAAGAGGACATGGCAATTAAATGGATTTCAGAAATCATACGGAAAGGATTTTTTATCATTATGAAGCTGGAGAAGAGAGTGGGTACCATAAGGTTTGGTTCTGGGCTTCACACGGTATTCTCATTAATGTCTTAGATAAGGAGATGGAAGAAATGCTGATCTAATTTGCAAATTGCGAGAACTCAAGCGAGCAGTCAGATGAGGAGACCCAAACTCATTGGTAGTCTCACATTGCAATAAACAAGGACATATTTTGCAGCTACTAAGATTGTTGGAAAAGCAGGCACAAAAACAGCCAGGGAAGTGATTGAAGCCTGGGGAATAGGCCCTTTGTCAATCAACAGGAGTGCTGATTTAACCCCAGCTTATCAAGCACTTAGGAGGTGAAGGCTTGGCAGCACAAGGAAACAACAGCCAACAGCTTACACGCCAGCCATCAACATCTAAAAAGCCACACACAATAGGCACCATATAAATACCACACATAGAATAGCCCAAAGCATACACTTTACAGTTTTAACTTCTTCTTCTTCTAGTAATAGATGTTCTTGTAACTGGGGGATATCTTATGTTCTTGTATGTTCCAGTAGCCTCTTGACTTGATAATGACATGGCTACTGATTTAACTTCATCTACTAGCACTAGATGTTCTTGTAACTAGGGAATATGTTCTTGTATGTTCCTGTGGCCTTCGAACTTGTTAATGACAGGTTCGTTGATTTAACTTTATCTTCTAGTACTACTGTAGATGTTCTTGTAACTAGGGAATATCTTAAGTTCTTGTAACTAGGAAATATCTTTTAAGTATCTTGTAACTAGGAAATATCTTCTAAGTATCTTGGAAGTTGGCATTTCCACTGTATCGTGTTTCCATATACTCCTTTTATCTGTCCTTCATCTTCCTTGAATCAAAGAATCAGAGTCTCTCTATTGGCATCCTTTTGCATACCAATTTGGGGTTGAAACCTCTTTCTGAGTCCAAAGATCTTTTGAAAGACTTCCCTTGTTTTTCCATGTCTGTATGAACGTTGTTGTAATATTCCTTTTTCTCTCTCTCTTCTAAATGATCTCTGAAACTCTTCGTTAAGTTCCTCCCTGAGATTTTTCTTGGCTTTAGCTCTCTTCTCTTCTCTTTTTAGCAATTTCCATGTTTTCTTTTAACAGCCAGTATGCTTTCTTCTATTTTTTCATTTTTGACAGCCTCTTTTCACCTCCATCTTTAAGAGTGTCCTTGAGTTCATTCCCTCAGTTCTTTGGGCCCTCTTTCAATAGGCAGTTATTAGATGTAGCTACATATTTGATACATTTTTTTACATGTACATATTTAAGACGATGCATATGTAGACCTGAGATATACTGTAGGTCTACCTTCAAATCGATGAAATGCATGTCTTCAGAGAAGCATGTTCATTGGAAATGGGGGAAATTATAACACATCTTGTCAATTCCATCCTACTGTATCTGCCCCCCCTCCCCATGGTTATAATACCTTATTAGGATATTCCGTAAACTCATGACTTACCACATCTGGTTCACTGGAAAGAGGCAAATGAAGTCTTAATGAGAGACATGTTCCATGCTGATAAAGCACCATCCTGCTCTCCTTCATAAAGAAGAGATAATGTCAGGCACTGAATATCAAAGCAAATTTAACATAATTGGACAGAGCAGAATAGGGTCTTTTCCCTCAGGGCTGTTGCATAATTACAGGGCAGTGTACCAAAATGGCAACATATATTACATGTCATCTTTCACTCAAGAACAGATCTGTTCCTCAGCGGTAAGAAGGGAGAGGCACGTACAGTTCTGGAGGCCCCTAGAGATGGCACCTTTAACACTATGGTTATGCAAACTGCACTGGTTGCCAGTTTGCTTCTGGACCCAATTCAAGGTATTGGTTATTACTTAAAGCCCTTTAGGGCATGGGCTCAGTGTATCTCACCACAATAGGGTTCACCCGTCCAATCCCACTCACTCCAGAAGAAGAGGACCACTATGGATCCCATCTGTCAAAAACATTTGGCTGGTGGAGTTCTGGAGAAGAGCCTTTTCTGCTGTGGTTCCTGCCCTTAGGACAACTTTTTCACCGGAGGTGAGGTCCTCTCCTTAAGTCCTGGCTCTGCCAGCTGGACTGGGGTGCTGATGGCTTGATCCATGTGGGGATAGCTGATGGGGTAAAGAGAAGATCCCCTGTCACCCATTCTCTTTGGTTTTAGTCTCTATTTAATCTCTTTTAATTTTAATCATTTTGCATTATCTTTTTATCATTTTGTTAGCCACCAGAGTCACTTTCAACAGTGGGATTTCACTAACTAACTAACTAACTAAACAAACAAACAAACAAATACTTTGACTTAACGAAAGGGAATTGCAAAGGATGTTCTATTATGTAGAAAAGTTGAATATGTCAGATATTGTCAGGTGCAAAGGATCAAGACCATAGGTTGAGTTGTAGTTTAGAAAGATTTAGTGCTGTAGCCTGGCGTTAGATAAAGGTCAAGGGAATTCAAGGGGAGCTGGACTTGGATCTCTTGTAACAACAAAAGGATTCTAAACTGGTAACACATTTAATTCCGGCCTCCAGAGTGTAACTGACCCAAAGTTATCTCTTGAACTGCTCTGACAGGGTGACTTGAACCTGAGCCTCCCTAATCCTAGTCTATCCCCTCATTTGCTGTACCAAACAATTTCTGTGTGGATGACAATCAGCACAATAACAGACTCTTATGGAGCCTGCAGACAATCGGAACTGCACAAGATGTCTCAGGGTATCTTAGGACACCAAATGAATTACTTTCCTTTTCTCTATTAAATCAGCCCAAGGCAATTCTTCAAAATGCTATCTAGTGTCCCCAAATGATTTAGAAGTGTCTTATGCTGTAGCATTTCTTCCGTTATTCAGTGAGACTTGGAGATCCAATTATTGCAGGCCGACATTCACTTTTTCTTCTCCCTTTCTCCCATCTACCCAACCATTTGTAAATTTCCACAGGAAGTGAAATATATTGAATAGCATTTCCAAAGCAATCAGAGGGCTAAAGTAAGGAATGCACAAATGAGCAAACATCTCTATTCCTTTATTGTTCACATTTTTATATCAATTAATAAGAAATTGCTGAAAGTATTGTAAAACTGTGATAATTTGCAACCTCTCACAATATACACAGGCTTTGTAATCTCCCCTTATTTTGTAAAACTATTAGCATTTCTTTTACTATGCTTTTATTATTTAACACACACACACACACAAACACATTTGTGTGTGTGTGTGTGTGTGTATGTATGTATGTATATTTCAGACTTTTAAAGTACAAATTTAAAAGCCTTTTAAAAACATAAGTACTGCAGTTGGCACACAGTGTCCCCTAACACATCTTAATTAGTAAGCCTTAGTAAGTATGGCCGTAGTAAGACCATAGTTGGAATATTGCATCTTGTTTTGGTCACCACAATATAAAAAAGATGTTGAGATTCTGGAAAGAGTGCAGAGAAGAGCAATAAAGATTATCAAGGTTGCAGGAACTGGATATGTCTAGTCTAATGAAAAGAAGGACTAGGGGTGATATGATAGCAATGTTCCAATATCTAAGGAGCTGCCACAAAGAAGTTGGGGTTGACCTATTTTCCAAAGCACCTGAAGGCAGGACCAGAAACAATGGATGGAAACTAAACAAGGAGAGAAGCAACCTAAAACCAGTGGAACATATTGCCTCCACAAGTTGTGGGTGCTCCATCACTGGAGGCTTTTAAGAAGAGATTAGACAGCCATTTGTCTGAAATGGTATAGGGTCTCCTGCTTGAGCAGGATGTTGGACTAGAAGACTTCCAAGGTCTCTTCCAGCTCTGTTATTCTATGTTCCAAACATGAACATTCTATTTTGTAGGCAAAATGTCAGTGGTGAAAGGCTAATATTGATGAGTTTTCCTCAGTTCTCAAAACATGGATTGAAAGCAGCCTTGGAGCTTATCTGGTCCAGTCCATGCCCAGTGCAAAAATTCCCTATGATATTCCTGACAGATGATCATCTGAATTGTTTAAATACCTCTCATGAATGAGAGTTGACCATCTCTTCATGCTGGTTGTTCCATGGCTGAATTGTTGTAAACATTTTGGAATTTCCCTGATGTGCAGTCAAGATCAACTTCTTTCAGTAAAACCCTTTATTTCCTCTCTATTTTCTGAAACAAACCTGACTGATTATGCCCCGTCTTCCATATAACAGCCCTTCACATACCTGAAGAGAGCTGTGATGTTTGCTGGCAATCTTCTTTTCTCCACATTAAATATATCCAGTGGCTGAACTGTTTTTCAAGTGTCCTTCTAGACCATTTGCCATCTTGGATGGTCTCCTCTGGAAATGTTCCTGATTACACGTAATCCTTGACTTACGACCATTACTTAGCAAACATTCAAAATTACGATGGACCTGAAACAGAGGACCTGGATCTAAAGCTCCAATGGTCAGCCCCCCCCCCTGCGCAAACACATGACCGTACTTAGGGCATTTGGCAACATAGCCACATTTATGATTCTTTGCAGCTTCCCCCATTTTACGGTGACTTTGCCCAAAAAAACCCCAGCACTTTTTTCTGGGTTTCCTGCAAAACCATTCCAAAACAACCGTGGTGTTTGGTTTATGACCACAGTGGTTGCTTTATGATCACTGCATTCACTTAATGACTGCCACCAAAAAGATGATAATAATAATAATAATAATAATAATAATAATAATAATAATAATAATAATAATAATAATAATAATAATAATAATAATAATAATAATAATAATAGTAATAATAATAATAAAAAGTTGGAAGGGTCAGTCACATGACCAGCCCATTTTAGGACCATTATGACTTATAACCATAATGGGCAGGCTCCATTAGAGTCATAACGTGGGGAATACCTTTAATATTCTTCTTACAAGCAATACCCTGAATTGTATATAATATTTTGGTGTGGTCTGATCAACACAGAATAAAGAGAAATGATGATTTCTTTTGAACTTAAAGATGTTAGTGTCCACCCAAACTGGAAAGGTTGCTGAGAGCAAAACACTCATATTAGCTTTCCAATGACTTAGTGATGGATTTTTTTTCTAATAAAACCCACTTGTCCCACCTTATTTCTTGTCATCCACTCAGGTGCTAAAAGAGGAAAAGAGTGATAAAAAGAAGAGTGGGAATCTGATTACAGGTAGTCCTCAACGTATGAATACAATTAAGCCCAAATTTCTGTTAAGTGAGTTTTGCCCCATTTTACGACCTTTTCTGCCATGTTAAGCAAATCACTTCCGTTGTTAAGTGAATCATGCAGTCATTAAGTTAATCTGGCTTTCCCTGTTGATTTTGCTTATCAGAAGCCATCTGGGAAGGTTATAAATCAGGGGTTCCCAACCAGTGGTGCGAGACAATGTTCCAGGAGGTGCGAAAACTTGGGTTTAGAAGTTTCAAAATTATAGTGTATATGCATAATTCATTGTCGTTATTTCAAACTTTTGTAAGGGATGCGAGAATATATCAGAAGTGTTCTAGGGGCGCGGGGTGTAGAAAAGGTTGGGAACCATTGTTATAAATAGTGATTGCATGACTCCAGGACACTGCCATCATCATAAGTACATGCTAATATTTATGGTGGCACATAAAGAGCCATGGTGGCGCAGTGGTTAGAGTGCACTATTGCAGGCCAATTCTGCCACCTGCCAGCAGTTCGATCCTGACCAGCTCAAAGTTATCTCAGCCTTCCATCCTTCCAAGGTCGGTAAAATGAGGGCCCAGATTGTTGGGGGCAAAAGGCTTAGAGAGCACTGTGAACCAGTATAAGTGCTATTGCAAGATACCAAGTGCCTGAATTTTAATCATGTGACCATGGGGATGCTGCAACATCCCCATGGTCACATGATTAAGTATGAAAAAGTATGTAAGTATAAAAAATGGTCATAAGTCACTTTTTTCAGTGCCGTTATAACTTCAAACAGTAATTAAACAATTGTTGTAAGTCAAGGGCATCCTGTTCTTGGGGCTTCAGTTACTACCATCCGATAGCTTCTAATAAGTTATCAAGAAAACAAAAAAGATCACCCACATCTAACTAGAGAACTATGTTCCAAATTATGAGATAATTGCCAGACAGTTTAGATCCATCTTGTGTTATACAAAGTATATTATTCAGTTTGAACTCCAATTAGGAAAGTTTCTAGCTTGGCCTCTGATCAAATGAATGTGTGTCCCCCAGTCTGGGACATACTGAATGGCCCATTTCAAGGATCCAGAATCAATATCTTATCTTTTCCCCTTCCCAGCCATACATAAGAACCTGCCAAATGCAGCTTGAACTGAACTGGAGGGCAGCAATATGCAGTCTCTTAATGGAAGTAAATCCACATGTATTGTCACTGCTATCCAGAAATAACAGGGAAGGGATTTCCAAATCCCTTAAAGATTTGCAAAATGCTTCCAGTCTTTATTTCCATAATCTCCTAATGCTGAAAGCAAATTCGTTTCTGTTCATTGCCTGAATGGGCTTCAACTCTTTGGTAGCACAAGCATGAAAAAGAATCCGTTGAATGGAAGTCGTTATGGTACTTGGTGCAGTTATTGATGTTGAGAAAGCACATCTAATAAGGCTAATCAGAGTGTGCCTAAGAGGAAAATCCCATTGAATTAAATCAAATGTAAGTGTATACAAGATTGTAGCTTCCTGGACAAGCTATGTTGACACAATACTCTTAACCAGATCAAGCTAAAACCCTAGCAGTTGCATTCACGCCATTCATATCCATATTGTTTATTTTGGGTTGGCCATATAATGACTTTGCCCACTTTGATAGGTTAATTGTTTAGAGACTTCCATACTCTAGAACATTCCCAAGGGAAGGGTCTTTGGTGCTCTCTGAGCTACAAATACTCTCTTTTATTGATTCCCAAAGGACCATACCTCTTCAGACATTCAGTTCTTAACCTTATACATGAAGTGCTCCTATTTCCTATAGATTCCATTGCTTGTCCATTAAGTTCTTAGGATCAACCTACTTTGTTAAACTTAGGAAATCAACACAAGTCCAGGACCCAGTGTGAATTTAGAAGGCCTCAAGCTAGATGTATTAGTCTGTGAGAATAACCTTGAGAGAAGCTACTTGGTCAGACAAACATATTTCAGCTCACAGAAAATGGGGCATGGGAAGCATCTCAGAAGTAATCATCCCAGCTTTTCTGGAAAGGAGGGGGAGGAGAAAAGTATTTTCAGACTTGCAAGATTCTACTCCTTTAAATTTACAATAAATGTAGCTTTGATTTTCAAACACTCAGAATAGAGTTGGAAGGGACCTTCCTGCTCAAGCAGGAGAACCTATACCAGTTCAGATAGGTTACTGTCCAGTCTTTTCTTAAAGAAACGCCAATGATGAAGCACCTACAACTTCTGAAGGCAAGCTGTTCCACTGGTTAATTGTCCTCACTGTTAGGGAGTTTCTCCTTAATTCCAGGTTGCTTCTCTCCTTGATTAGTTTCCATCCTTTGCTTCTTGTCTTGCCTTCTGGTGCTTTGCAAAATAAGTTGACCCCCTCTTCTTTGTTGCAGCCCCTCAAATACTGGAATACTGCTATCATGTCACCCCTAGTCCTTCTTTTATCTAGACTGGCCATACCCAATTCCTGCAACAGTTCTTCATACATTTTTGTCTCCATGCCCTTAGTCATCTTAGTTGCTCTTCTTTACACTTTTTCCAAAGTCTCAACATCATAGCTTCTTGGCTAGACTACCTCAAAGAGGTGGAATTAGTGCAATCATCTCAGTTGATTTTGGTATTTGTGTTTATATTTAGGATCAATCGTTTTGAAACCTCTTTCAGGTTGGACATTGAGGTTTTTCTCAGTCTTCTCCAACTCCTTGCCAGGCTACCAAGGGCATTGTTACATTAAAGTTACATTAAAGAATTCAGCTACAAAGAAAAGTATGAATAAGCTTGTGATAAAACTAGGTTTTGGTTGCACATTTGGTATAATGTCCGAGATGTGCCCAAACCTTTTGGTGATTCTTTACCATAAGGTAGCGGCTCCCAAACGTTTGAGTACCAGGGACTGGTTCTGTAGAGAGAGATTTTCCTGTGGACTAGAGGGGGCATTGTTTCATGTGCTGCCTGCATCTTGCAGATGGGACTTTGCTTGTTTGCACGGCCCAGTTTCTGTCGTGCCACAGCCCAGTGCCGGTCCAGGGATTAGGGGTTGGGGACCCCTGTCAGAAGGCATTCACAGCATTCACAACTTCTGGACGCAGGTTGTTCCACTGATTAATTGTTCTCACTGTCAGGAAATTTCTCCTTAGTTCTAGGTTGCTTCTCTCCTTGATTAGTTTCCACCCGTTGCTTCTTGTCCTGCCTTCAGGCGCTTTGGATAATAGCTTGACTCCCTCTTCTTTGTGGCAGCCCCTGAGATATTGGAACACTGCTATCATGTCCCCCCTCATCCTTCTCTTCATTAAACTAGACATACCCAATTCCAGCAACCGTTCCTTATATGTTTTAGCTTCCAGTCTCCTAACCATTTTTGCGTCTGACATAGGTGTGATGAAAGTCAATAATCTAGCCTTCACTTTCTCCATCTTAGTAAAAAGTTCTACATAAAAGTCTCATTTGATCCATATCATGATGTATGGGGGAACTCAATATGGATGGGCCAATGGGATGATGACCATGGGACATGGAAGATTGCCAATCAGAAAGTTTAAAAAAAGCATAAAGAACATTAATTAATACATGAAATGAAAGGTATGCTCTCTCTCTCTCTCTCTCTCTCTCTCTCTCTCTCTCTCTCTCTCTCTCTCTGTGTGTGTGTGTGTGTGTGTGTGTGTGTGTGTGTGTTTGTGTGCATGTGAAATCAAGATAATCAAGACAGAAATAATAGATCTGAAGGAAGTTTAGTCTTTGTCTGAAGAGGTTTAAATAGTTATGACCTTCCTCCTTTGAGTTGGGTATGTCAGGAGAAACATACAAGCAAACTGGAAACAGTGTAAATGGAATATATGAATTATTAATATTAAATTAATTATATGTTTGCATGTATCCATCTACACTGATAGGTTATTCATCATAAAACATCACAGTGACTTACTATCCCATTAAAAATGAAAAACATACAATTTCCTTCAATAACTTAAATACAAAACAACCACATTGTATCATCATCACAATGTATGTCTGAAATAGAATGATTGGAAAATGGAAGAAATATTCAGCAAAATAGAAAACATGATTCCACTAATCCTGTTACAGAATATTAGAATTAGGAGGGGAAAAAATACCTTGTACACCAGATGAGCATAGTTATTAATGTGCTGGCCCAGAAACCAGGAGACTGTGAGTTCTAGACCCAACTTAGGCATGAAAACTGATTGGGTGACTTTGGGCCAGTCACTTTCTCTCTCTCAGCCCACCTCATAGGGTTGTTGTTGGGGGAAATTAGGAGGAGGAAGGAGTATTGTGTTTGTTCGCCACCTTGAGTTATTTATAAAAATAATAAAGGCGGGTTATAAATACATTTATTTAATTTATTTTTGTTGAAAGTTTTGGATCATTTTATTTCCATTCACCCAAAGAATATCAAGTTGGGGACCAAGTGAAACCTCCTTTTGACTTACTTTAGAATTTAGAGATCCAGGTGTTTTGCACTTGGAGATCCTTCTCTTTGAAGGCACCACTGGATCCAATTGCTTATTGTTTTGGATAGCTCTTTGTAAGGAAACAGAGAAGATCTTTGATTGACGTCATCTTACCTCCTCTAGTTGCTGTGCCTACGTCCCAGGCAAGTCATAACTCAATGTGCTATTGTTCCAGTGATGTATGTCTAAGGGAGGCCATTTCCATGCTGTAGTCCATCACTGGAGTGACAACTCTTTGTGGAGTACATCACAGGGAAAAGATTACACAAAGCTGTTGTATTTTAAAGTCTCAATAATAGATCAAAAACATACTCCTTGTTCTCAACCCTCAGGGCAAAATGGATAGGCTGTGCTTCAGAGAGAAGAAACAGAAAAGCAACCCAACAGGAAATAGAGCCAATATGAAATACTTGTGTTTAGTGACATGTCTTCTTTCACATATTATATACACACACACACACACACAAATGTATTTCACCTCTTCTTCCTTGTTACACTTTGTTTACTGGGAATGCACACTAATGCATGTATCCATACATACTCATTATGCTCTTCCTTTCTGGGTTAATTAGCATTCGGCAGAGTGCACAAAAAGAATAAGAATGCTAAGCCAAGAAATAAAAACAAGAAAATCATATGGTTTAAAATTAAGTTACTCTAATGCTATAGCAATAGAAATAGCACTTAGACTTATACACCACTTCGTAGTGCTTTACAGCATTCTTTAAGTGGTTTACAGAGTCAGCATATTGCCCCCAACAATCTGGGTCCTCATTTTATTGACCTCGGAAGGATGGAAGGCTGAGTCAGATCTTGAGCTGGTCAGGATTGAACTCCTGGCAGTGGGCAGAGTTAGCCCGCAATACTGCATTCTAACCACCATGCCATCATACTCCTGTTCAGTGTACTACCGCCATCTTCCTATCTGTGCCATTCTTGTTTCTACTACTCTCATAGATCAGTTCAATCATCATACAAAAAAGATTAGGAGAATGGAAGCTGAAACATATGAGGAATGGTTACAGGAATTGGGTATCTCTAGTCTAGCAAAGGGAAGGACTAGAGGTGACATGATAGCAGTGTTCCAAAATCTAAGGGGTTGTCACAAAAAAGAGGAGGTCAACCTATTCCCCAGAGCACCTGAAGGCAGGACAAGAAGCAATGGATGTAAACCAATGAAGGAGAAAACCAACCTAGAACTAAGAAGAAATTTACTGACAGTTAGAACAATTAGTCGAATGACTTGCCTCCAGAAGTTGTGGGTGCTCCAACACTGGAGGTTTTTAAGAAGAGATTGGACAACCATGTGTCTGAAATGGTATAGGGTTTCTTGCTTGAACAGGGGGTTGCCCCCATCTCTCTTTAATACCTAAAAATAACTTTTAAGGCATTTTTGCTTGGTTGGCAAGTCCATGAATTATTTGAACTGGGACAAATACTCCATCCATTTCTTGTAAAACTTAGAAATAAGTACCAAAGAAGGGAACAATAATGCACAACAATGATGCAATCCGATTCCTAATTCACATGTGATCAACTCTTTTGCAAAATAAGAAAAGAGGAGACAGTTGACTGGCATCAGTATTTGTTTGTTTATATTTCTTAATCATCCATTTCCAATGGATGATGTGGGTGCCATTTGTGAATATGAAGCAGGTATTGCACTTTATCAGATTGCTGTGTATTTGATTGATGCCTGAAAGAGGGAGTGGATAACATTTAGGACTCTCCCTTTGGAAAGACTCACGTCTTCGCATATGCTAGTAATTGAACATAAGTGGTTTAATTTCACGCTGAAGGACTGTGGATGTTCACTTAAAATAGTCACCAAGAGTCTAAATTCAATTTATACAGCATAATGCTGCTTAAACCAGAACATACTTAAAATGGCAATTCAAAATCCTTAAGAAAATTAATGCTTATAACAATGCAACTTTCTTTCTTTCTTTCTTTCTTTCTTTCTTTCTTCCTTCCTTCCTTCCTTCCTTCCTTCCTTCCTTCCTTCCTTCCTTCCTTCCTTCCTTCGTTCTTTTCTTTCTTTTTCCCATCCTGTCCTGTCCTGTCCTATCCATCTTCTTTCTTTCTTTCTTTCTTTCTTTCTTTCTTTCTTTCTTTCTTTCTTTCTTTCTTTCTTTCTTTCTTTCTTTCTCTTTCTTTCTTTCTTTCTTTCTTTCTTTCTTTCTTTCTTTCTTTCTTTCTTTCTTTCTTTCTTTCTTTCTTTCACTGGCCAACATGGCTACTGAATAAAAATGGGATATGAATCCAATAAACATGAATAATGAGTTAACCCAATACATTTTTTTTCCACAATGTGCAGATTGTCCATTGAGCAAAGCAGCAGGTCAGACTGACGTATTGGCCTTATTCTTGGAAGCGGTCTAGGTCCCTAGGTTTCTAAGTTATTTATTTTGGAAATAAATAGGATGAGTTCTATAGGGATCGAACTAGTGACAAGTTGGAACAATCCCAGTTTTAATAATTTAAATAATTGTATTTATTTATTTATCATATGGTACATTCACATCATATTTCAGCAAAAAGAAACACAAGAGTAAAATACAAAACACAGAATATAAAATCTGAAATCTTAACAGGATTACAAAGGTTATCTAAGTTGCAAACATAACTTTTTAGTTCATTTGTCGCAGCCACAAAATCAGTAAAATCTCCATTATAGGCTCTGTTTTGACACTCTGTCACTATGTGTTGGATAGTTTGTTTTTCAGCCCCACAATCACAATTCAGTGATGGTATTTTTCCCCATTTATAGAGGGTATCTGTGCATCTACCATAACCAGTGCGAAATTTGATTCAGTGTTGTCCATATCACATGGGGCTGGTCAAGTCCAGATGGTTTTTTTCAGGATGCAGGGAAAGCTTGGGGTGGGGTGGGGTTTCTGTCAAGTGTTGCTTCCACATGTTATGACTTGCCTCCAGAAGTTGTGAGTGCTCCACCACCGGAGGTTTTTAAGAAGAGATTGGACAACCATTTGTCTGAAATGGTATAGGGTCTCCTGGCATGAGGAGGGAGTTGGTCTAGAAGACCTCCAAGGTCCCTTCCAACTCTGTTATTCTGCTATTCTGAAATAATCTTTGACATCTGAATCATCTGAATTTTGCTATTCAAAATGAGCAAGTGAATCCACACATCTTTATTCAAATATAAGCTGTAAACGAATAAGCAAAACTAACGAGGATCTCAAGAACTATTTCAGTTTTGAAGTTGGGCAGTTGAGTTCAGTTGGAAAATAGGGGGCAGGGGAAATGAAATGGAGATGGAAGCAGTTATAAAAAGGACCTGGAGGATACACTATCCTTCCAGGCATTTCAGACTTACTGGAGATGAATTTAATTCCTGGCTATTCCAAAGTGGCTTTGTTAGGTTATATGGATTCAATCATCAGCAGGAACTCTAAATATGCTCTGTTTTCCAAACAGTTCCATCTAAATGCAAATGGATGCTTGTTATAGTAACCCAACAGCTGAGGACTTTCTCCCATTAAATAGGCATGAGAAGGCCGGAATTAATTTAATGCGAAAACATTCCTCTGGATAAGAGGAATCTCCGCTCCATGTTTTGTATCATTTCCTAACCACGATTTCCACAGCACCGGTAATATGATAGATATTTTTAAATCTCTGCTTTCTACTACCAATCCCCTACCCACCCCCGCTGGCTGCTTCCTTACTGAAAGGAATGGCAAAATCATCTCTTTCTGGAAATGTCTGTGGGCACTCTGTCAACTAGAATACAGCTATTTGTATTTCTTTCTCAAAGAAAGGCCCTGAGGAAAAGGGGGGGGCAGAAGATGGCAGCAAAAATGAGTTTGCTAGATATATACAATTTGCAAGGGATAGCACCAGTGGTGAGATTCAAATATGTGAACTGGTTGTCTGTGTGGATGCCGCTTCTGGAAGTCCATTATGGGTCTGGGCAACAAAAAATTAGCTACCGGTTCTGCTGAAGTGGTGCGAACCAACTGAATCCCACCACTAGGATCACAGGGCAGATTGTGTCAAAGCCTTGGTGGCACAGTGGTTAGAATGGAGTATTGCAGACTGACTCTGCCCATTGACAGGAATTCGATCCTGGCCAGCTCAAGGTTGACTTAGCCTTCCGTCCTTCCAAGGTCGATAAAATGAGGACCCGGATTGTTGGGGGCAATATGCTGACTCTGTAAACCGCTTAGAGAATGTTGTAAAGCACTATGGGGTGATATATAAGTCTACGTGCTATTGCTATTTCCCTGAAACCCAAATAATCACCTTCTTTCTGCATGCTGAATGCAGCATCAGTTTCCAGAGTGGAGAACGTGTGTTATCTTTCCATGGCTGGCTCAGGAGTTCTGGAGTTGAAATCCACAAGTCATAAAAGAACCAAGATTCCCCACCCCTGATCTAAAGGGTCTCCTACATTCTTAGTAGGAATAACCTCTCATCACTATTCCAGCACACATTTCTGTTAGGTATCCCATATTCCCCACCCCCAAATCTTGATGTGCTGCCTCATCAGGGTGGTGGTGGTGGTGGGCAGCAGCGGCTGTGATAGTGATGTGTTTGTGTTCCTGGGAGAAATAAGCAAAAAACACTGGGAGTGTATGTGTTGGCCTTGTAAAGTAGTTCAGACAAGAACCACAACCAGGAGAGAGAGAACCAATCTGGAACTAAGGAGAAATTTCTTGACAGTGAGAACAATTAATCAGTGGAACATCTTACCTTTGGAAGTTGTGGGTGCTCCATCCCTGAAGGTTTTCAAAAAGAGACTAACAACCAATTGTCCAAAATGGTATAGGCAGTGGTGAGATTAAAATATGTGAACAACTGGTTCTCTGTGTGGATGCCACTTCCAGAAGTTCATTCTGGGCCTGGGCAACAAAAAATTAGCTACCGGTTCTACCAAACTGGTGCAAACTGGCTGAACCCCACCACTGGGTATAGGGAAGTGGTGGCGAACCTATGGCACGGGTGCCAGAGGCGGCACTCAGAGCCCTCTCTGTGGGCACGTGCGCCGTCACCCCAGTCCTAGGCCTTCAGCTGGGTTTTATAAAACCTTTTTGCTTTAGGCCTCTGTCGCCATGTGCAAAAAAAAAAAAAAGGTTCAATCAATCAGTCAATTTCAACTTCTCGCAGAAAAAAAAGATCTTGCAAAGTTGGAATTGATTGATTGAACTTTTTAGTCCCACCCAGTCTGCCGTTACCACCGCAGCCACGCCCTCCCAATTGGCCACACCCAGCCAATGGGCCACACCCACCCGGCACTCGACGATGCATAAGTGGGTTTTGGGTTGCAGTTTGGGCACTCAGTCTCTAAAAAGTTTGCCATCACTGGTATAGGGTCTCCTACTTGAGCAGGGAGTTGGACTAGAAGACCTCCAAGGTCCTTTCCAACCCTATTATTCTATTCTATGTGTACAACCATCTTCTTTAGAGCAGACAGCAACACTTCCTCCCTCAGAGAAAGGTTGATACTCCCTGGATCCATCCACTTACGCCGAGGCTCAAAGATATTAACATGAACATAACTTCTAATTATATTCTACTCTACCTGCTTATGCTAATATAAAAATGAAAGATGAAGAAGAAATTAGAAATGAGTGACCTGACTACAGCAAACCACCTTGTACAAGTACAAAGATTAAAAAAAAAAAAGTCAGTGAATAGCGAATTTGCAATCTTGATGAAAGGGAGATGTTTGGTGGTAAGTGCAAAGGACTGAGACTGGAATTCTGTTTTTCCTCTGCAGCTTTTGTGTGCTTATTATATTTGGCATGTACAGTTATGTTGTTGCTACATTTTTCTGTATTCTTTTTCACATTTATTTTTATTTCAAATAAGTGGATATTCAAATGTGCAGAGTTATTCAGTTAATGCTCAATGAATACAACATGACTTATACCAAGCAAAAGATATGAGAAAGAAGAACTATTTTTATAGATTAATGCAAGAATATCTACTATATTGTTTATAATAGTTAAGACCTGAATTTATATTGGTATTATGCTGTTTGGTTTCTCCTGGAAAATTGCAATTTCTGGCTCATAAAAAAAAATACAAGTGGACCTTTAAGGGTTTTTTGTTTTGTTTTGTTTTTTAAAAGACAGTATGGAAAAAAGTGGGGCCACATATTCCTTCTGTTCCAGGAAAAAGATATTGAGTCTGAAATATACAAGGCAAATGTAATCATTGAAAAAAATAATAATAACGAAAGAGTCCCATGTGTTAATATTTTGATCAATTTCAACTTTGTGAACCTGGGGTGAGAGAAGCAATCATGTGAAATATAGACAGTACAACAAAGATATTCAAGGCTGCTCAAGCTTTGAAGATGCTGAATGAAGTCTGTCCATGAGGATAATCATTCCATTTTCTAAAAAAAAATGAAAGTTAATCCAAAATACCTTCTTAAGGTTGCTCTCTACTGTAAATGTATCTTCTGGAAATGACATCTATATCATTGCATTGATGCTTATAATAAATCATAAGAATGCAATTTTTTTCTGGTAATGATCAAAAAAATCTTTTAGAACAATGGATAAACAATACCCTAAAATTTACATTATTAAATTTGATTTTTCCTGACTAGAGATTTAAATCATGGATCATATCAATTTGGGTTTAAATCAAATCTGCCCTACTTCACAAGATTGGAGTTGACCCACCCCCAAAAGCTGACAGACTACAGGTAGTCCTCAAATTATGATTGCTTTGTGATCATTTAAAGTCATGACCTATCTTAAAAAAGGGAACTTACAACCCAGATCCAGTGTTCCAGCAGTCACACACACCCCACACCTGCAATCACACGACTACACTTTGGTGCTTGGCATCACAACAGCATTCTAGAAAATAACCCAGAGTACAAGTATTCCTTGACTTACAACTGGTTACTTAGCAGGGGGTTACTTATAACCTGAATTTGAAGTCTCAATGATTGGGCTATTATTCTCTGCAATCACGTCATTGATGACTGAACTTCAGATGCTCAGCTGCATTAATAGCCAGTCAGTCACAGGGCCACACATTTTATGACAGTTTTTCCAAATACCAGCACTTCTGATTTTTGGCAAAGCCATGCCCTTAGCAACCAATGGGCTTGCAGTTATGACTGTTGCATTCACTTAATAACCATGAGATTGGTATTTATGACCACCATGTTCTCTTAACAACTTCTGCAAAAAATATTGTAAAATCAAGTTGGTCACGTTTTACGATTCTCACAAGATAGCATCATAATGGGCAGGCTCCATTAAAGTTGTATGTTTGGGAACTACCTGTATATCATTTTTAGAAATGGTTTCCCATTCTACTATTCTACTAAAAAGCCAACACAGTGCTAGACTGCATTAACAGAGGAATAGAATCAAGATCACATGAAGTGTTAATACTACTTTACAATATCTTGGTAGGCCACACTTGGAGCACTGCATCCAGTTTTGGTCACCATAATGTAAAAAAGATGTTGAGACTCTAGAAAGAGTACAGAGAAGAGCAACAAAGATGATCAGGGGACTGGAGGCTAAAACATATAAAGAACAGTTGCTGGAATTGGGTATTTCTAGTTTAACGAAGAGAAGGACAAGGAGGGACATGATAGCAGTGTTCCAATATCTCAAGGGTTGCCACAAAGAAGAGGGAATCAAGCAATTCTCCAAAGCACCTGAAGCCAGGACAAGAAGCAATGGATGGAAACTAATCAAGGAGAGAAGCAATCTAGAACTAAGGAGAAATTTCCTGACAGTTAGAACAATTAATCAGTGGAACAACCTGCCTCCAGAAGTTGTGAATGCTCCAACACTGGAAGTTTTTAAGAAGAGACTGGACAATCATTTGTCTGAAATGGTATAGGTTCTCCTGTTTGAGCAGAGGGCTGGACTAGAAGACCTACAAGGTTCTGTTCTGTTCTGTTCCATCTATTGAGTTCTTATAGAATGAATTTCTTGAAGCAAAACTCTTCTGAGTCCTTGTCTGTCTCTTGAATTCCCAACCTTTGAAAATGTGATACATTCGTAGATGAACTCATTTTGTTTACTGCTTTAAAATGTTTCTTTGCTTTGCCCTGTGTTTGCTACCTGTGCTATATAGCACATTTTACTACAGTATTTTAATGTTCTCATAATATCACAAAGCAGCTTTGTGATAATTAGGTAAGAACAGATATACATATGTTGTTGTTGTACTAATGACTACATTAACAACCCCAATATTACAGTACACTAGGTTTTTATAGATTCACACCCCTCAAAGAAGTGTGCCTCATATCTCAAAGGGCTAAGCTATTTCAACTGGAAAAGGCCATTTGGCAAGACGCCAGATTTTCTAAGTGAAAAAGACATGCACTATAAAGAGTCCAAATATGGCCTCAGGATGTACACAGAGAAAACATTTTCACAGGACAATCAGATCAGCATTATATGTTACTGTCAATGTGTGAAATTAGGCATTTCATAGAATGTAGGAAATCTATAGAATGCCAAAAATGGGATGTCAAAGTATGAAACGCTTAATATTTCACATATTTCCTAGGTATTCTATGCAATGCCAAAAGGCAAACCAGCAAAGTATAAAACAACTCCTGTTAAAATACCATTCTAGAATGGAACGGAACAGAACAGAACAGACAGGACAGAACAGAACAGAATTCTTTATTGGGCAAGTGTGATCGGACACACAAGGAATTTGTCTCCAGTGCATAAGCTCTCAGTGTACATACAAACAACAATGTGATAACTCATAGATTATAAATCATAGTTACAATTATTAAATCATATTTTATCATATCATATCATCATCCATATTTTAGCCTTCCTTTTTGCAACAAGTAAGTCAATATTCGTCTTTTTCTCTTGTTTTTTTTTCAGTAACAAAATCCTATGCTTTATTTTGCATTTCTTCTTTCATTTTCATATACATCTTTTCAATAAAGGGTTAGGGTTAAGGTTAGGGTTAGGGTTAAAATTAGAGTTAGGGTCAAAGTTAGGGTTAGGGTTAAGATTAGGATTAGCCTAATACTAAATTTAATCTTAACCCTTTTCATAATTCTCTTTTCATACTTTATTTAAATAGTTTTTGTCATTCTGCATAATGTCTAAATGTTATATACAATGCCTAGGGAAAGTATATAGTAAATTAAAACAACACAGACATTTCATGCTTTGGCTAAATTTTTCATACATTCTATAACAGGGGTAGTCAACCTTGGCTCTGTTATGACTCGTGGACTTCAACTCCCAGAATTCCTGAGCCAGCCATGCTGGCTCAGGAATTCTGGGAGTTGAAGTCCACGAGTCATAACAGAGCCAAGGTTAACTACCCCTGTTCTATAGATTTCCTAGGCATTCTAGGAAATGCCAGTTTTTCACACATTGTCAGTAACATATATAAGAGCTTGGATTATTTGTATACACAAAGGTAATAAAATCAAGCTGTTCTTTCGTGTGTATGTGTGTGTGATTGTGTTTGTATTTTAATGGCTCTGTTTATGAAGCATCCGTTCCTGCAGGTATAACTCTTGTCAGGGCACGTATTATCCAATATAAACTCTTTAACAACATTTGAAACTCTGGAAAAAATAACTTTCTATATAAAAGATAAACTCTATAATTCCACTATTGGCTTATTGCTTATAAAATGATACATTCCCTCTATTTCTGATGTTTATGTCAGAAGTGCCATAACAAGACTCCCTGAACACAGGTAAATATTACCACCAGGTTTTTGACTGAAGTTTTTAGAGAATGAAAACCATTTGAAGTCCTTGAGGATACCCCAAACGCAGGCAATAAGGAGTAACATACTTATTCAATAACAGATGCTGAATAACTGTTGAAACAAGGAAATTGAAAATTGGGAATAGAAAATAATGGTCTGGCTGACATCTGGAGAAATTTATTGGTACACTTATAGAACATAGAATGATAGGTTGGAAGGGACCTTGGAGGTCTTCTAGTCCAACCTCCTGTTCAAGCAGGAGATCCTATACCATTCTAGACAAATGGCTGTTCTTGAAAAGACCATCACAGCTTCTGGAAGTAATCTATTCTACTAATTAATTGTTCTCACTGTCAGGAAATTTCTTCTGAATTCTAGGTTGGATCTCTCTTTAATGATCTTCCACATATTACTCCCTTTCCTCCCCCCTCAGGTTCTTTGGAGAATACAATTATGGGAACTGGGCATGGCTAGTCTAGTGAAAAGAAGGACCAGGGGAGACATGATAGCAGTATTCCAATATTTTAGGGGCTGTCACAGAGAGGAGGAGGTCAAACTATTTTCCAAAGCACCTGAAGGCCAGACAAGGAATAACTGATGGAAACTGATCAAGGAGAGATTCAACCTGGAAATAAGGATAAATTTTCTGACAGTGAGAACAATCAACCGATAGAATGGATTCCCCTCAGATGTTGATGGTGCTTCATTACTGGAGGCTTGCAAGAAGAGACTGGACTGCCATCTGTCAGAAATGGTGCAGGAACTCCTGCATGGGCAGGGGGTTGGACTAGATGATGTACAAGGTCCCTTTCAACTCTGTAATTCTATTCTATTCTATTCTATTCTATTCTATTCTATTCTATTCTATTCTATTCTATTCGTTTCGTTTCGTTTCGTTTCGTTTCCATTTCTATGACAGCCCCTCAAGTACAGGAAGACAGGTATTATGTCATCCCTAATCCTTCTCTTTGTTAGGCTAGCCCAGGGGTAGGCAACCTTGGCTCTTTTATGACATGTGGACTTCAACTCCCAGAATTCCTGAGCTCGCATGGCTGGCTCAGGAATTCTGGGAGTTGAAGTCCATGAGTCATAAAAGAGCCAAGGTTGCCTACCCCTGGGCTAGACATACCTAGTTCCCTTAACTTTCATTGCACAGTTTAGCCCCCAGGCCATTCATCTTTGTTCCTCTTCCGTGCTTTCTTTCTGGGGTCTCAACATCTTTTTTGTTGTTGTGGTGACCACAATTGGATGCAGCATTCCAAGTGTGATCCTTTCCTGAAAGTGCAGATCCTTTGCTGAACACACAAGCTCAAGTTGTGAAAGTCAAAGACCACAGTGAAAAAGATGTGACTACAATTAAAAATGAAAAAGATCAAACTAATTCAAGGAAACAACTTTAGAGTTGAGAATGAAAATATTAATGTTGTGGATAGCTTTTGCCTTTTAGGATTGACTATCAACAATACAGGAATTAACAGTCAAGAAATATGCAATATGACTAGAACCTGATGGGGTAGCAATGAAGAGGCCTTGGAAAACATATTCAGATGACATTTTATGTTTGTATCTACCAAGATCAGAATGATGCAAGGCAATGATCTCCCCTGTGACATTCTATGAAAACAAATATTGACCTTTGCAGAAGCAGGATAGAAAGAGTATTGAAAAAGATCCACAAGAATAAAATGGACAATCAAGAAAAGAAAGAAACATAGAACCAATCAGACCAGAATTCTCACTCAAAGTCTAAGCGACAAGGCTCATTTTATTATATTTTGGACATATTATGTGAAGACCCATTTCATTTGAAAACTTCATAATACTGGGAAACATTGAAAGAAAGAGAAGAGCATGGCCAGCAACAAGTCTGGTGGACTCAATTAAACAGCAGTGAATGCACCATTGAGAGACCTGAAAGATTAAACTGTTTGATCATCTTGAGAAAGTCTGTCTATGCTAAGAGTTGACATGGATTTGATGGCACACAATCAATCAATCAATCAATCAATCAATCAGCCAATCAGAGAGGCAGAGGAAGAGCACAATATGTGCACAGCTGAAATTGATTTCAATCCCAACTCATCCATCCATGTCTCTCTTGCTTTGGAGGTTAACTTAGCAGGGTATTTTTTTTATATATTTCCAACTGAGACCTGTTAAAAGAAACCCATTCCTTCATTTCATTTACCCCTTACTTTCTCATTCTGTATTCAGCAAGGTAAAATGCCATACTGTCTGCAACATTCTACTAATGAGCTTTGTCCTTCCCCCTCTCATAAAAAAGTAAAATAAATAAATGGATTCTTCCATGCTTACATTTATATCTTGACTTTCCTTGGCATGCTCAGGACTATTGGTGTGAGGACTAGAGATTCAAACCTGACTTTCCCTGGTTCCAGTCTGGAACCTTACATGGGATGGAGCCATGGCAACTGTAATAATCATAATCATGGTCACAATCAGAATTATGACAAATAATTTATTCAGTGGATAGTGTTGTGGAATCAGAGAAACTCCAAGCAGATTACAAACTTAATTAAAATACAGAAAATATACATTTTTTGGGGGGAAAAACATGTCCCTAGATATCTCTGGTCCTATCAGGTTAAAAGATATTCTTAAAAGATGGATAAATGGAAGGAAGGAAGGAAGGAAGGAAGGAAGGAAGGAAGGAAGGAAGGAAGGAAGGAAGGAAGGAAGGAAGGAAGGAAGGAAGGAAGGAAGGAAAACCATAATATGAACCAATCTCCAGTATTTTCTTGAATTCTTTTCGGGTTTCATGAAAATTCATTTGGGTTTCACTGGGATGGATAGATAGTTCATTGTATCTAGCTATATTGAATCTAGTATCTTGCATTGCATCTAGCTGGATTGTATCTAGTTTATTTTTGGATAAACTGATGGCTTATCAATAGTCATATAGTCATTTCTAGCATAGCTATCGTTTTGTGTATGTGTCCACCATGCCCCATCAATATTCTACCATGCTTCCCACCCAAGAAGGTTGTCTTCTCCACCATAATTATAATACTATGATGAACCATTTTTCTTTGTTTCACCATATCTAGAATAATATTATAGAAAGCTTACCAGACAGAAGAAAAATGATAACTCTATCCCAAGATGTTTTGTAACAAAAAAACAGTTGTTAGAGTTGGTTAAAACCTTCTCTTGTCTGCTTCCTTCTCTGAAGCTCATTTTCTTGGACAACAGTATTGGGAAGTCTTAATGTTAATTAGCAAGAGTGAGTCACTGGGTCTTTGCGGGATGCTTCTCTTTAAACTCATGCAAAGAGCTATTGATGCTCTCTTTGGCCAGAAACAGTGTCTTCTCTCTGGCCACCAGCTCAACCTTTCATCTGTTGGGTTCTCCTCTCCATTACAATAAAGTAGGGCAACGCAAAGGGTAAACCCATTGTTCACTAGGAAATATAACACAGATGTCCATGCCATGGTGTCTCTAGATTTTTCCCGTACTGGACAATGATGAAACCAAGATATAAATGGAGGAATTTTTTTTAAATGCTCCCCTTTAACATTTTTTTAAAGCTCATATATGTTGGAATATTTGATTGGAAGAATATGAACTACATTTCATTTAAGGTGTTTCCAATGACTACCCCATGGAACATCCTCAACTAATGAATAGAAAACATCCTATGGTGAATTAGATGGACAGTGAGTAGGATAGCTGTAGGTAGTCCTTGACTTATGACCACAATTGAGCCCAAAATTTCTATTGCTAAGCGAGACAGTTTTTCAGTGAATTTTGCCCCATTTTATGGCCTTTCTTGCCACTGTTGTTAAGTGAATTACTGCAGTTATTAAGTTAATAACATGGTGGTTAAGTGAATCTGGCTTCCGCATTGACTTTGCTTGTCAGAAGGTTGCAGAAGGTGATCACATGGCACTGGGACACAGCAACCGATATAAATATGAACCAGCTGCCAAGCACCTGAATTTTGATCATGTGACCACGGGGATGCTGCAATGATTGTAAGTGTGAAAAACAATCATAAGTCACTTTTTCAGTACCATTGTAACTTCAGACAGTCACTAAATGAACTGTTGTAAGTTGAGGACTGCCTGCATTTCTACTAAGAAGCACATGTAAGTCAGCTGCCTTGCGAGGTAGTCTTAAGAGGAAGCACACCCAGAAGCACTAGGATTACATTATTGTAAGGTTACTCAAAAAGACTCTTGAAAGTCTGAAAATACATCTCTTTCCCCCTCACCTTTATAGTCCAAGAAACTAGGGAGGGTCCCTTCTGAGACCTTTGCCATATCCCCATTGCTTCTGCAGGCTCAGCTGCCTTATCTCCTCCTCTCTCCCAAGGTCATTCTCATCTACCACAGCAGTTAGTGATCTAATTATATAGAATAAATCTGTCATTGCTGAATATAGATTGCAGAGGGAACAGAAATAGGCCCCAGCCTGGTTTTAGAAAAAGCAGCTACTATCTTTTCTTCACAAATGATATAGGTTATATAAAGTGTTTGAAAAGTAGGCTATCTTTTTTACTTTTAATAATAAAGGAATGTGACCAATTTTGTATATATTTTTTATATTAGCTACAGCAGGTTCTTTCAAAACACTTTAAAAAGTTTGGCAATGGGTCTTAGGCTTTTGAACTTGATGAGGATGGCTTTTGAAATTAGTTTAAGGCTAAGGCTGCACTTTGGCTTCTCCTACTTTAAACCATGTTTAAACTCCCTTAGAGCATTAATGGGTCAGTTATACTTCTTCCCATAGGGGTTCGTGGTGGCACAGTGGCTTAATGACGCTGGAACTGCCAGCCAGAATTGAAGCAGGTTCCCATTGCTTGTTCCCTAGCTCCCGCCTACCCAGCAGTTCAAAAGCGAAAGCAATATTGTGAGTAGATAAATGGGTACCACTTCAGTGTTTGTGTGTGAAGAATGGAAGCTGCCACTGGACCTGGCCAGATGCGAAGCAATGCAACACGTGGCAAGGTGAGGCGAGACCAGTGAAGGAGCTCGGAAGGCCTAGCAACCCAAACACCACTAATTAGTTGGTGTAAAGCTATTTTGCCCCCTTGTTGTGCACCAAGGGTAGGCACACAAGTGCCGAATAGAATGAACTAGCAGTCTAGGCTGTCAAGACTGCATTGTGTCTAGCATTTGTAGATTTCCCTGACACAGTATGCCGTACGCTAAATAAATATACTTCTTCCCATGTTCCAAATAATTTCATCCTTTCCACACTTTTATTGGGACATTGGAAACTCTACAATTGTTCAAACTAAACTGAAATGCTGAGAAGGTTTGAAGACTCTGCAATTAAACTATAAGGACAAGAGAAAGCTTTGCTGACTATTAAAGAGAGTGCCACTTATAATTTTTAGCCCGGAGATTCATCAGGAGCATAGGTTTTTGGAGACTCTAATCAGATCCACAGCAGCTGGTCTTGGCTAGAATTGCCATTCCTTCCTTCCTTCCTTCCTTCCTTCCTTCCTTCCTTCCTTCCTTCCTTCCTTCCTTCCTTCCTTCCTGTGCCTTTGGGTTAATGTTGACTCCTGATAACTCCCTGGTCTTGTCCCTACAGTTTTCTTGGCAAGAGTTTGGAAAATTTGCTCTTGCCCAGTGATGCGATTCAGCCAGTTCACACTGGTTTGGTAGAACCA
Source organism: Protobothrops mucrosquamatus (assembly GCF_001527695.2). Lineage (NCBI taxonomy): Eukaryota > Metazoa > Chordata > Lepidosauria > Squamata > Viperidae > Protobothrops > Protobothrops mucrosquamatus. Next base: position 121,732 of record NW_015388288.1, read on the forward strand.
GTAACTAATATTTGTTGACTTCAGCGAACTGGCTGATGCCCTAGCCCTTTTTCACAAGGCCCAGAATGGACCACCAGAAGTGCATGGATGCCACTTCTGGAAGTCTGTTCTGGGCCTCAGAAGCCCAGGCCCAGAACAGACTTCCAGAAGTGGCATCCACACAGAGAACCAGTTGTTCAGGTATTTGAATCCCACCACTGCTCTTGCTTCTTCCTAAGACTGAGGGAAAGCGGCTGGCCCAAGGTCATCCAGTTGCCTTTTAGCCTAAGGAATTAACCTCAACACCAAATGAGGTCTCCATTTATTGGTTAGGTTATTATACTTCACTTTTCTTCCAGGAACTCAAACCCTGAACAACAACCAGAAGTCACATACATGAGATGGACAGCTACATAAGTTCAATAAATAAATAAATAACTTTTGAAGGAAGTTGTTACCTCACAATCTCTCATTGAATTTTCATGGGGGGTGGAAGAGTTGGTTCAACATGAGTAATCTCAGGTCTAGCGCCACACCTGAATCACTATATAATGCGGATTCTCCCTCTTTCTGTCAGCCATGCCTTTATTATCCCATTATTATCCACCATCACTCATCCTGGTCTCCTTATTTTTAACAAGTACATAGACAGCAGCACCCATAAATTTTTACTCAGAGTTAAATGTAGTTGGTCCAAATGGAATGTTCACTTGGTTTATTTATATTTATATGAGAATTTGCTAATATTCATAAAATAGGTTAAAATAGAGATAGTCCTCGACTTACAGTCATAACTGAGCCCAGAATTATGATGGTACATCTTTGTGGTCATAAGTTGAGGTATTACATGGCCAGACTTGATTTTATGATCATTTTTTATGACAGTGGTTAAGTGAACGCTACAGTTATTAAGTGAATGTGGCTATCATTAAGCATATCCCATTTACCCCATGAGAATTCTTCCCCTGTGGAAACCAGAAGTTAATACTTGAAATCACTAAATAGTGTCGCAAATAGCAATCATTTGACTGCAGGGATTTTGCAAATGGCCCTAAAGGTAAGCTAGTTGCCAGGTGCCCAAAATGTGATCACATGACAATGGGGAACAGGATGTGATCATCGTATCTCCAAAAACAGATCCTAAGTAGGAATGTCATAACTTTGAATATTGTTAAATAAGTGATCATAAGTCAAAGACTATTTGTAGGACTGGTTAGACCAGGGGTGTCAAACTCACAACGTCACATGATGTGTTGCGACATATCGCAACTTCTTCTCCATTGCCGGCAATGGGGTGGGCGTGGTTTCGGCATGACACATTCCGCCTGCGGGCTGGCAGTTTGACACCCCTGGGTTAGACAAGTCCCCTCTTCATTGGATGATTTTAGGCCTTGATAGTTGTGGACCAACTCACAAACATAAAGGAGAAACAAAGATTAAAACCTCACTTTTTCCCTGCCCAATCTAATACCAACAAGACAAACATTTTCTAGTTCCTAAAGCATCCAATAGCAGCTTTTAATATTACTTCTTCAGCAAACATCTGCAATCTGAGAATTGTTAACAGCAAGCTTCAATTTATTCCAACAATTGAAATAATAATTATAAATTATCCAGCAATGGAGATTTGCAAAGATTTGGCTAAACCATTAAACACACACACACCTTTTAATTACAGTTGTTTTACTAAGTTTTGGCCCCACAGTATAGGAAAGACACCCTCCCCCAAATGTAAACCCACTTGCAAAAAGATTTTTTACCTTTCTCTTATGTCTTTACAGCTGTTTCTTCTCTCCTTTGTTAGGATTGACTCTCTGCTCCTTCCGTGTTTTGTATAAAAGCTGCTCAAGTGGAGATGAACATTATGAAAAACACTTCAATCTTCCTCACAGGTTTTGGCTTAATTCACTGGCAGTCATACCAAATGCTATTTACAAGGGGGCTCTCATCAGCGTGTAGTCAACATTAAGCATTTCAAATCAATTGACTATCACTTTTCATTCCCTTTTATTTTTTTTCACAGATGAGCAAGCTATTGATCCAAAATGTTTTCAGTCTCATTTAATATACTGGAATGGACTTAAACTTTCCCCCATGTAAACCTCAGAAGAAATTAGCTAGTTTGCTTTAACTAAGACAATTCTCATCAGTACCCAAGGATGGGCCTGGAATAAAAATTGCAATTAAGTCTTTATGGATATTTACAGGTGTCTGGATGGTCATTTGTGCATTCAATGCCTTAAAATGTACTTGATTTTAATAAGAAGTGAAAAGAAAGCAGTATTATCTCCACTCCACCACCCAGATGTATGCAAATCCTGTCACCCTTTGAGTGATTTACAACAATTAGTAAATCTCAGCCTAGTCCTACACACATCCAAGGATAAGAGTTGAACTTCTAGAGAAGAAAAACAAGTCCCTTTCTGAAATGTTTCTTATCTTCTGCCTAAAAACAAAAGAAGCATGAGCACCTATCCATCTGATCTAGAATCAGAAATTTTCCAGATTGTGCAGAAAAACTAAATCAGCTCCAACTTCCAGTATAATGCATTTATTTAGGAACCTAGAAGGATGAGTCAGAAATTGTCACCTTAATGTTAAACAAAACTTAGGCTTTACTAGATAAAATGGATCCAGTTTATACTTAAAATTATCAGGAATCCAGGATCTCCTGCACTTCAAAGTGTTGTTCACCTTCAACTAATATGGGTGTAGGCACCGGAGGTGCAGGTGGCCTAAGGTTAGATGTAATCTCCGGTTTGAGCAAGCTACAATGGAAAACAGGATGGATGTCCTGAGCAGGAGTTTTCCAATGATTCCAGAAATGCCTGGTCAGCAGAAGAGTCAGTCATAGTGTGGAGTCTTTGGTGCTCTCTGAGCTTGATTGTTTTCATGTAGATGTTTCATTACCCAACTAGATAACACTATCAGTTCTAGAAGGGAGCAGAATTTGCTGTCTGTTTATATATTAATGGCTTGCCCTATCTGTGTTGGTGGGAATGTTCTTAGTGGTTCCTTGATGAGCCATAGAAAAATCAGTCTGGAATATGGATTCAGGTTACATTATGTTATATTACATTACACATATAAAACAGCAGTTATATAAAGTTAACAATTCACATTAAAAGATAAATATTGTAAAAAAAAAAAACCAGATATATAAACCCTGGGCAAAATGAAGATTTCCAATCCTCTGACTCAATCCAGAAGGATATCATGGTTGATGATACCACAAAGAAGAGGGGGGGTAAACTTATTTTCCAAAGCACCAGAAGGCAACACAAGAAACAATGGATAGAAACTAATGAAGGAGAGAAGCAACCTGGAATTACGGAGAAACTTCCTAACACTGAGAACAATTAACCAGTGAAAGAGCTTGCCTTCAGAAGTTGTGGGTCTTCATCACTGGAAGTTTTTAAGAAGAGACTGGACAGCCACTTGTCTCAAATTGTATAGGGCCTCTTACGTGAGCAGAGGATTGGACTGGAAGACCTCCAAGGTCCCTTCCAGCTCTATTCTGCATTATTGTGGTACCAAAAGTGGTCGAGGATCAAGTAGGGCAAGGATAGATGCACAAGAAAAAAACTGAAAAGCCCTTTAGGATCAGCATTTCTTCATAACCTAGTGGATCTCAGAAACTTGTAAGTCCTACTGGGTCTTCACTGCAGGTTCTTTGAAAGCTACTGCTGTTCCAAAAATGCCAGAAATACTATCCAGGAAGCAGAGAATATTGGAGGCAAGCAAATTCCTTCAGAACTTAAGAGCTTTGCTAATCAAGGATCCATGACATAGCTGACTCAAAGCATCTTCTGAAAAGCTTAGAGGTCATGAGCATAATTGTCCTCTTAGTTAGTAACTTAGATTTATGGTGTATTGCTTTTGCTCTGAAAGTAATATACAGCTATCAAACCTAATAGCCCTTGATAGCCTGATACTCCATTAATTTGTCTAGAGCTCTTTGAAAATCATCTGAATTAGTGGCTATCACTTCTGAAGGCAGTCACACTTTAACTAGAACAATGTCTGTGACACTCAGCCACGATATGGCTTAGTGTGTTTAGCAGATTCAGTTACTATGGTTTGTAAACCATGCAGAGGGTTTGGAGTGTTCTGTTCATGCAGCCAGTTGGTAGTACTTGTGGTGGCTGACCTAACTGGCAGTAGATGAAACTAGTATGGAACTGGTCAAATGAAGTGAAGTCCGAGCAATATCTAACTTCTTCTGAACACATGCAATGCCATATCATATATAAAAATTATGCTGACAATGTCAACAACAAGAACTAACAATATATAGCTGAGAGCACTCTCTAAAGCAGGAGTATCCAAGCTTGGCAACTTTAAGACCTGTGGACTTCAACTGCCAGAATTCCCCAGCCAGTTATGCTTTGACTGCTGATGGTTTTTCCTAGCTTCTATGTACTGTTTAAGCATGACATTGCTGGAGTAGAAGTGAAAACAGATAAAAATGGCATGTGTTGATAGGAAAACTCCTGCTTCCAGTTATTATAAAATTAAGGGCTATTAAAGGGACAAGAATAAACCAAACGTAGATCTCTTTGGCTCCTTTCTAATTCTAAAAAATTAGACTCTTCACTTGAACAGTTCTGATGACAACATAGAAATATCCAAATACTTTTCTGGCAGCAATACCAGAAGAATCTTTTCCTGTTTTTGATTTTTATTTCTTGCTCTAACATACATCCTGAGATTTTTCCGGTCATCTCCCAGCCAAGTAACTGACAAGGTCTAACTAACAACCCTCTTTCACTTTTTTTTAGCAAGGTCAGCTAGCTGAGATTCAGTACTTTCTTCTCTTAAAACCTGTCCCCCAATTTGCAGGCAATGAAAATAGAAGGTTGTGATGGCTACATCAGGGGAGGAAATTGTTCAATGAACAGGGTTGATTCAGAGAACAAGGGAAATTCAGTGGGAAGTTTCTTGTTGTGTGTAGCTGCACTAAGGAGGAAGCTCCAAAATAATTGCTGTCTGGTCTAATAATCTGGAACATGTCTGGATTTATATTAACAATCAGAGAAGGAGCCTTGGGATCCAACCAGGGAGAAAGGATCAATGATATTTAAAAAAAAACATGAGAACAAGCTTATTTTCTTTACTAACTTCCTTGTATTGGGATGATGATGATGATGATGATGATGATGATGATGATGATGATGATGATGATGATGATGATGATTTTGTTGTTTTGCATGTACCTGAGATCTACTGCACCAGAGACAAATTCCTTGTGTGTTTAATCACACTCGGCCAGTAAAGTATTCCCTTCCCTTCCCCTCCCATATCCTATCCTGTCCTGTCCTGTCCTATTCTGACTATATGAACAGGAAAAACTTTGGTTATACTGTATATACATACAGGTAGTCCTCAACATATGACAATAATTGAGCCTGGAATTATGATTAAAGTCATGCCAGTTGTTAATTGGATTACCACATGTCTGTGCCTGATTTTACTAACCTTTTGCCATGGTTGTTAAGCAAATCCATTGCCTACAATGGGTGTTTTCAGCTAGAAACCAGAAGTAAATGGCAGTCTCCAACAAGAGAAACCTAGTAAAAAAAAGTCATAAATCATGGTCATGGGATGCTGCAAATGGCCATAAATTCCAGGCTTGTTGGTGAGCACCCAAAATGCAGGGTTGGGGGGGCATCAGAACTTTGAATCCAGGTCATAAGTAGCTATGGGGAAGAACTAGAAGCAAACAAAGTTATAACTGGTAGTCAGCATGGGTTTGTTAAAAATAGATCATGCCTTTTCCATTTTCAATGTTGTCAGTCCCTTTTCTTAAGCTAATACAGTTCTTATTATCTCAATTAAATAAAAACATATTTATTACATTTATCAATAATTTTTTAGTTTATTAGGTATCTTAATTACTGTTACATTCAATCTTTATAAACAATCAATATCCTATTTATTTGTTTTCCCCAATTTTTAATTTCCCATCAATATTCAAATTCAACTTTTAGTAGTTATACTTCCGAGTTTTAAATGAAAAAAGTTTTCTTTATCTCAATTTGTAACAAAATCTGGTATTGAAAGTACACATCTTGTCTATTTAAGTATATTCTATTTTAATTAGTAATATAAAATCCTCGCTGATAAATCAAAACCCCAATTTTCTTCAGCCTTATTCTAGCTTTCTTCCTTTGCCATCTCGCCCTCCATGTCAGTGCTTTTAGGTCATCAAATAGATCTCCCTCTGTTATTATATATATTATTTGAAATAAAAGAGACCATCCAGTCACCATTTTTTGGAAGGGCTAATAAATTGTCTCTCTATTATTCCAGATCCCCATAATTGTCCTGGTATGTTTATCGTCCCTTTGGTCTGTTCTTCTTCTTGCTCCTCAAGTTTCTTCTGGTTTATATAGAAAGTCTTTTCAATGTTGTCAGTCCCTTTTCTGGACTTTCCATTGACTATATTTGTTGGTCAGTTGAATCCTCTGTCATAGTATTTAATTGTTCCACTTCTTCTGTTATGTTTTGTGTAGTTGATTCTTTAGTTGTAATCAAAATTTGAGTTCATAAACCTAGGCTGATATCTTGTTCTTTTCTGTAGCATCTTATTTCATCACAAGCTGAAAGAATGGTTTCATGTATTGCTTTTAACATAAGGAGAATCTGTTCCTGGTCTTCATCCATATTCTCTTAGTAGTGTATTAAATTAAGAGCTTTAAAGTCAGAGAATGAAAATCATTATATAACTGAATATAGAACACAGCTGAGCTTCTCACAGCTGATAATTGTCAAGGTTGAAAAAGTCTTATCTGTAGTCTGGGCTTCCAGCCAAGTCTCCTTTAGACAATAAAAAGTTGTAATATCGACCTTAGCCACAAGATGTCACCAATGCCATTTAAGGTCTTTTAAGTCCAAACTTTTTATAATCCTTTTTCCAATTTTATTTCTTTTTTGTAAATAGAAACCAAGGTCTACGATAAGGATAAGAAACCTTTTGGTCCCCAAATTCTAGAAGCATATAAATCCATTTAGATTAAGGTTATTCTTTCAGTGTTTTAAGTCTATTCTTAGAGGGTGGGATAAAAGTTCCCTTCCCTCTCTCCTCACAGGAGGGAAGATACTTTGAGCAGCTTTTGCAGGAGAAGAGAAAAAATACTTGGGATTAAAGAGAGGTTCAGATCTCACCCACTCTCATCTGTGCTGCTTTGGAGTGCCTGGTGGTAAGTTTGATTTTGGCTCTCTGCAGCCTAGTGGCAAGCCATATTTTTATGGCCGGTCTTTCGTCCACCGGTTTGGAGGGCTGCCCCAGATCAAGTGGAAGGGCTACCATCCTCCCGCGATCAAGTGGGGATCCCCTCCTTGCTGGTTGCCCCTACAGGGCAACTTTCGACTCTTTCCAGGGTCCCCCAGCGGTGCAAAATCAAACACGGAAGACGGAGCTCACCTTCCAGTGTCCGTGGCAGCCGTAATGGCAAACCGGAAGTCTCTATTCTATTCTATTCTATTCTATTCTATTCTATTCTATTCTATTCTATTCTATTCACCCAGTCATAACCCAATGACTACCTGTCAATACATCTCAAGGACCCATTTGCATTGTTGGAATTGGACAGTCACAATTTTTGCACTTTATCAATTATTTTGACATGTAGAATCTTAATGCCTGTTCTTCACTTACCTGATCTGCATTTTATTCCTGCTTTTCTTGAATCCTTGCATGCATTCTTCAGATTTCAGTACAGAACAGAATAATAGAGTTGGAAGAGACTTTGGAGATCTTCTAGTTTAACTCCCTTCTCAACAGGAGACCCTATACCATTTCAGACAAATGGCTGTTCAATCTTTTCTTAAAAATCTCCAATGATGGAGCACCCACAAGTTCTGTAGGCAAACTGTTCCACTCATTAATTGGTCTCACTGTCAATAATTTTTTCCTTATTTCTAGATTGTTCTCTCTTCATTAGTTTCTAGCCATTGCTTCTTGTTCTGTTCTTCTGTTTGGAGAATAGGTTTACCCCCTATTTTGGGGGGTAGTTCCTTAGATACTGGAACACTGCTATCATGTCACCTTTGGTCTTTCTTTTCATTCAACTGTTTACTGAAGGTTATGGATCTTAATCAAGGAAGTAAGTATACTAATAAATGATCACAGAGAAGAGCAAACTGGGACATCAAATCGGACCTACCCTTAGTTAAGCCACAAATGTCATCATGATTATCAGGCAGAATGAAGTTCTCTGTTCGGGCACATTTAACTCTCTTCTTCATCACATCTCAGATTCATAAACCCAGAACTTTCCAGGTGCCTCTGATGCATTTCCTTTATAGGAATTCCTAATAGGTTTCAATCAATCAGAATAGAGCTGGAAGGGACCTTGGAGGTCTTCTAGTCCAAACCTCTGCTCAAGTAGGATATAAAATTTGAGATAAGTGACTGTCCAGTTTTGTCTTTAAAACTTTGAGTGATGAAGCACCCACAACCTCTGAAGGCAAGCTGTTCTACTGGTTAATTGTTCTCACTGTTAGGAAGTTTTTCCTTAATTCCAGGTTGCTTCTCTCCTTGATTAGTTTCCATCCATTGTTTCTTGTCTTGCTTCAGGGGCTTTGGAAAATAATTTGACTCTCTCTTCTTTGTGGAAGCCCCTCAAATACTGGAACACTGCTATCAGATAGATGATAGATAGCTAGATAGCTAGCTAGCTAGCTAGCTAGCTAGCTAGCTAGCTAGATAGATAGATAGATAGATAGATAGATAGATAGATAGATAGATAGATAGATAGATAGATAGATAGATAGATAGATAGATAGATAGATAGATAGATAGATAGATAGATAGATAGATAGATAGAAAGAATATGGGTGTCCATATCCATATCCATATCCATATCCATATCCATATCCATATCCATATCCATATCCATATCCATATCCATATCCATATCCATATCCATATCCATATCCTGCCTGCCTGCCTGCCTGCCTGCCTGCCTGCCTGCCTGCCTGCCTGCCTGCCTGCCTGCCTGCCTGCCTGTCTGTCTGTCTGTCTGTCTGTCTGTCTGTCTGTCTGTCTGTCTGTCTGTCTGTCTGTCTATCTATCTATCTATCTATCTATCTATCTACCTATCTATCTATCTATCACTGTCTGAAACTTCAGTATCAAAGCTATTCTCTGTTCTGACCCTTAATGGGCAGAAATTGGTTTTGAATTTTAAAAAATAACAGTGGAAAGCACAGTAGAATCAAACCTACTTGTGCTAGCAGACAATCACACTGGCCATTATCTTAAGATTAGCACTATGAAACATCTTTGTATTTTATAAAAAAAAAAACTGAAAAGATCTAAGCTTTAGTTTAATTCTGTTTGAAGGCTCTTTCATCAAGAAAGGTTAATCTGAGCAACTGAAGCTAATAATGGTACTCAGGCAGCTGCCATAATCATGAGACTGACCTCAGTGATATGTTAAGTGTGGTGTACTTCACCTTACTATAGTTGATAGCTTTTCACAGTCAATTATCTTACCACGATAACAGCTTTTTTAGGTCTATGGAGTTAAATATAGGCCAATGTGCAAAAGATTCATCTTTTCTGATCTCATACTAGTACTATCCCACAAACAAAAGAGGAATCTGGTTAACCCCTGGGAGAGTTTCTTCCAAGGTTTGCAAACCTTACAGATAGTCCTGTTGACCCATATCATAAAATGCAGAAACTAAAGCAAAGTGATGATGTTTCCAGAATAAGGTCAATTCCTTAACAAAAAATAATGATTTAAAACTGCAGCATTTTTGCAAGCACTGTGTGGAACCCCTATGCAATATATATCTACATACATAAATACATACATATACATACATACATACATACATACATACATATACATATATACATATATATATATGAGCAAGCAATTGTCAGTCAGAAAACTGAGCATCTGGAGAACTGCAAAAACCCAGGGATAATTTGTTCCAAGTTGTGCGTTATATCAGGAAGGGCGGGATAAATTCGATTGGCTCATATTACAATGTGAACCAAAACATTCTCTTTGTAATCTTTTTATACAGCCCAAACAGATTCCTAAATCTACTTTCAGTTTGTACATCCAAACAGTCAGTAAGAGGTTGAAGAATTATTTTTATTCTTTTCAATCTAACAGAATGTCAGAAAGAGGTTATATAAAGAGGATTCAGGACTCTGCCTGTCCATCAGTAGGATAATTCTCAGAAAACTGAACTGAAAGGAACCAAATAGGGCAAGGGTCCCCATTCCCCAGTCCGTGGACCAGCACCGGTCCATGGCCTGCCAGAAACTGGTCCGCACAAACGAGTAAAACCTCAACCATGCATGTGTGGGATGCAGGCAGCACGCAAAACCACGTCCCCCTTGTCCGCGGGAAAACCATTCTCCATGGAACCAGTCCTCAGTGCCCAAAAAGTTGGGGGCCACTGAAACTTGGGAGAAGTAAGCAGAAGAGAGATGGAGTTTGGAAATGGGCAGGATCTAGCTTGAAGCTGCAGAGAAAAATATCTCAGAAAAAAATCCCCACAATGCGTTCCATAGCATTGCTTCATTTTAAGCCCCTTTCTACTTTTCCTCCTGGTCATGTGACCCAGCACAGAGTGTACTCAGCTTGCATGTGCTTCTCAGCACACACCCACACCCACACAGACACACAGACACACCCACACACACACGACACACACACACACACATGCAATTTTGGGAAGGGGAGGGACAAACACAAGGAAAAGTACACATGCTTCCTCCGAACCCTGCTGGTAAAGGGGATGGCAAGAATTAACCAAACTTACTCTGCATGCTTTCCCTTGTTGAATATTCTTTCCCGTCCAATGACTTGTTGCCATAAATAATGCAAAAAGGGGGCTCACATTCTTTCTGTTTGTTTATCAATATTTCAAAAACAGAACAGGATTCATTGAGGGATGTGGGGGAGAGTTATTGCCAGCAAAATAAAGCTCAAGGTTGAAAATAGTCTGGATGAAACTGGAAGCTATAAAGAAAAAAAAATGGGAAAATTTCTCCCAATACATCTATTTGGAAGAGTGAGTGGGACATTCTAAGACTCCCCTTTGCCCTGGGAGCATGATCAAGAGCATCATTATGATTAAGTATGATTAGCTATACTTGTCAGGAGATAGGGCACTCTTTTGAAGACAGCAAAGTCCACATTCTGGACAGAGAGGACTGCTGGTTTGAAAGAGGAGTCCAAGAAGCTATCTACCTTAAAATTGAACAGCTCTCTCTCAACAGATGGGAAGGGATATGATACCTCCTGTTTACAACACAATCCTTTCAGCACTTCCAAAAAAGGTCTGTGCCCATTTGCAATATTCAGGTGACCCTGAGGGCACAGATAAACCTCCAAGTGGCCTCAACAACTCTCAGAGAGAGTGCTAACAACCAGATGATTGCAAGAAGTATAAATCCTTCCATTCCCCACCATTCAGTCAGAACTGAAGGAGCTTCTTGGATGAGAAGCAAAAGGTCCAAGGAAAAACAAAAAAAGTCCAATTGCCTCTTTAAAGGAAAATATTTGTAGCTCAGAGTTGAAATGAGGGGTCCTTGGTGCTCTCTGAGCTTGGTTGTTTTCTTGCAGACATTTCATTAACCAAATTTGGTAACATCATCAATGCTAGCACTGATGATGTTACCTAGTTTGGGTAATGAAACGTCTGCAAGAAAACAACCAAGCTCGGAAAGTTCCTTGATGTACATTATTGTTAGACATATTTCCCTGTTGTAAAATATCTCTTTCTGAACATAGCTTTCCTTTTCTTTTTCAATTGTACTTTTTTAACACAAAAAATGGTATGTCTTGTATATTTCTGACAGGAGAAATATAGACAGTATCAGACTCAATTCGATTGCTATCCATGCCAGGGTGAGTACTTATTGGGTCTCACAAATTTACTCCCATCAGTGTCTTCTCTTTTCTGCCTGACTGTCTCTATATCTTGTAAAAATATGATTTTTTTTTCATTTGCTAAGTGATGATAATCCTCCTGAAATCAATGAGAAGTGATGAAGATTGCTCTCTAGAAAGAATGCAGAGAAGAGCAACAAAGATGATTAGAGTACTGGAGGTTGAAACATATAAAGAATGGTTGCTGGAATTGGCTATGTCTAATTTATTTTATTTATTTTTATTTTATTTTACAAAATTTATATGCCGCCCTTCTCCCCATGGGACTCAGGGCGGCTCACAGCATGTTAAAACAATATACAGAATTACCCCTTCTAAAAACCAATTAAAACCCAAATATTAGTGGCTGTGACTATTTAAAATCATTAAAAATTATCCCTATTTAAAATTCACCCTAGGTCAGGCCCGNTTTGCTGTCTGTTTATATATTAATGGCTTGCCCTATCTGTGTTGGTGGGAATGTTCTTAGTGGTTCCTTGATGAGCCATAGAAAAATCAGTCTGGAATATGGATTCAGGTTACATTATGTTATATTACATTACACATATAAAACAGCAGTTATATAAAGTTAACAATTCACATTAAAAGATAAATATTGTAAAAAAAAACACCAGATATATAAACCCTGGGCAAAATGAAGATTTCCAATCCTCTGACTCAATCCAGAAGGATATCATGGTTGATGATACCACAAAGAAGAGGGGGGGTAAATGAAGGAGAGAAGCAACCTGGAATTACGGAGAAACTTCCTAACACTGAGAACAATTAACCAGTGAAAGAGCTTGCCTTCAGAAGTTGTGGGTCTTCATCACTGGAAGTTTTTAAGAAGAGACTGGACAGCCACTTGTCTCAAATTGTATAGGGCCTCTTACGTGAGCAGAGGATTGGACTGGAAGACCTCCAAGGTCCCTTCCAGCTCTATTCTGCATTATTGTGGTACCAAAAGTGGTCGAGGATCAAGTAGGGCAAGGATAGATGCACAAGAAAGAAACTGAAAAGCCCCTTAGGATCAGCATTTCTTCATAACCTAGTGGATCTCAGAAACTTGTAAGTCCTACTGGGTCTTCACTGCAGGTTCTTTGAAAGCTACTGCCATTCCAAAAATGCCAGAAATACTATCCAGGAAGCAGAGAATATTGGAGGCAAGCAAATTCCTTCAGAACTTAAGAGCTTTGCTAATCAAGGATCCATGACATAGCTGACTCAAAGCATCTTCTGAAAAGCTTAGAGGTCATGAGCATAATTGTCCTCTTAGTTAGTAACTTAGATTTATGGTGTATTGCTTTTGCTCTGAAAGTAATATACAGCTATCAAACCTAATAGCCCTTGATAGTCTGATACTCCATTAATTTGTCTAGAGCTCTTTGAAAATCATCTGAATTAGTGGCTATCAGTTCTGAAGGCAGTCACACTTTAACTAGAACAATGTCTGTGACACTCAGCCACGATATGGCTTAGTGTGTTTAGCAGATTTAGTTACTATGGTTTGTAAACCATGCAGAGGGTTTGGAGTGTTCTGTTCATGCAGCCAGTTGGTAGTACTTGTGGTGGCTGACCTAACTGGCAGTAGATGAAACTAGTATGGAACTGGTCAAATGAAGTGAAGTCCGAGCAATATCTTATTTCTTCTGAACACATGGAATGCCATATCATATATAAAAATTATGCCAACAATGTCAACAACAAGAACTAATAATATATAGCTGAGAGCACTCTCTAAAGCAGGAGTATCCAAGCTTGGCAACTTTAAGACCTGTGGACTTCAACTGCCAGAATTCCCCAGCCAGCTATGCTTTGACTGCTGATGGTTTTTCCTAGCTTCTATGTACTGTTTAAGCATGACATTGCTGGAGTAGAAGTGAAAGCAGATAAAAATGGCATGTGTTGATAGGAAAACTCCTGCTTCCAGTTATTATAAAATTAAGGGCTATTAAAGGGACGAGAATAAACCAAACGTAGATCTCTTTGGCTCCTTTCTAATTCTAAAAAATTAGACTCTTCACTTGAACAGTTCTGATGACAACATAGAAATATCCAAATAATTTTCTGGCAGCAATACAGAAGAATCTTTTCCTGTTTTTGATTTTTATTTCTTGCTCTAACATACATCCTGAGATTTTTCCGGTCATCTCCCAGCCAAGTAACTGACAAGGTCTAACTAACAACCCTCTTTCACTTTTTTTTAGCAAGGTCAGCTAGCTGAGATTCAATACTTTCTTCTCTTAAAACCTGTCCCCAATTTGCAGGCAATGAAAATAGAAGGTTGTGATGGCTACATCAGGGGAGGAAATTGTTCAATGAACAGGGTTGATTCAGAGAACAAGGGAAATTCAGTGGGAAGTTTCCTGTTGTGTGTAGCTGCACTAAGGAGGAAGCTCCAAAATAATTGCTATCTGGTCTAATAATCTGGAACATGTCTGGATTTATATTAACAATCAGAGAAGGAGCCTTGGGATCCAACCAGGGAGAAAGGATCAATGATATTTTTAAAAAAACATGAGAACAAGCTTATTTTCTTTACTAACTTCCTTGTATTTGGATGATGATGATGATGATGTTGATGATGATGATGATGATGATGATTTTGTTGCTTTGCATGTACCTGAGATCTACTGCACCAGAGACAAATTCCTTGTGTGTTTAATCACACTCGGCCAGTAAAGTATTCCCTTCCCTTCCCCTCCCATATCCTATCCTGTCCTGTCCTGTCCTATTCTGACTATATGAACAGGAAAAACTTTGGTTATACTGTATATACATACAGGTAGTCCTCAACATATGACAATAATTGAGCCTGGAATTATGATTAAAGTCATGCCAGTTGTTAATTGGATTACCACATGTCTGTGCCTGATTTTACTAACCTTTTGCCATGGTTGTTAAGCTAATCCATTGCCTACAATGGGTGTTTTCAGCTAGAAACCAGAAGTAAATGGCAGTCTCCAACAAGAGAAACCTAGTAAAAAAAAGTCATAAATCATGGTCATGGGATGCTGCAAATGGCCATAAATTCCAGGCTTGTTGGTGAGCACCCAAAATGCAGGGTTGGGGGGGCATCAGAACTTTGAATCCAGGTCATAAGTAGCTATGGGGAAGAACTAGAAGCAAACAAAGTTATAACTGGTAGTCAGCATGGGTTTGTTAAAAATAGATCATGCCTTTTCCATTTTCAATGTTGTCAGTCCCTTTTCTTAAGCTAATACAGTTCTTATTATCTCAATTAAATAAAAAAACATATCTATTACATTTATCAATAAATTTTTAGCTTATTAGGTATCTTAATTACTGTTACATTCAATCTTTATAAACAATCAATATCCTATTTATTTGTTTTCCCCAATTTTTAATTTCCCATCAATATTCAAATTCAACTTTTAGTAGTTATACTTCCAAGTTTTAAATGACAAAAGTTTTCTTTATCTCAATTCGTAACAAAATCTGGTAATAAAAGTACACATCTTGTCTATTTAAGTATATTCTATTTTAATTAGTAATATAAAATCCTCGCTGATAAATCAAAACCCCAATTTTCTTCAGCTTTATTCTAGCTTTCTTCCTTTGCCATCTCGCCCTCCATGTCAGTGCTTTTAGGTCATCAAATAGATCTCCCTCTGTTATTATATATATTATTTGAAATAAAAGAGACCATCCAGTCACCATTTTTTTGGAAGGGCTAATAAATTGTCTCTCTATTATTCCAGATCCCCATAATTGTCCTGGTATGTTTATCTTCCCTTTGGTCTGTTCTTCTTCTTGCTCCTCAAGTTACTTCTGGTTTATATAGAAAGTCTTTTCAATGTTGTCAGTCCCTTTTCTGGACTTTCCATTGACTATATTTGTTGGTCAGTTGAATCCTCTGTCATAGTATTTAATTGTTCCACTTCTTCTGTTATGTTTTGTGTAGTTGATTCTTTAGTTGTAGTCAAAATTTGAGTTCATAAACCTAGGCTGATATCTTGTTCTTTTCTGTAGCATCTTATTTCATCACAAGCTGAAAGAATGGTTTCATGTATTGCTTTTAACATAAGGAGAATCTATTCCTGGTCTTCATCAATATTCTCTTAGTAGTGTATTAAATTAAGAGCTTTAAAGTCGGAGAATGAAAATCATTATATAACTGAATATAGAACACAGCTGAGCTTCTCACAGCTGATAATTGTCAACGTTGAAAAAGTCTTATCTGTAGTCTGGGCTTCCAGCCAAGTCTCCTTTAAACAATAACAAGTTGTAATATCGAACTTAGCCACAAGATGTCACCAATGCCATTTAAGGTCTTTTAAGTCCAAAATTTTTATAATCCTTTTTCCAATTTTATTTCTTTTTTGTAAATAGAAACCAAGGTCTTCGATAAGGATAAGAAACCTTTTGGTCCCCAAATTCTAGAAGCATATAAATCCATTTAGATTAAGGTTATTCTTTCAGTGTTTTAAGTCCCCTGGATAGTCAGTCACCGCTATTCTTAGAGGGTGGGATAAAAGTTCCCTTCCCTCTCTCCTCACAGGGGGGAAGATACTTTGGGCAGCTTTTGCAGGAGAAGAAAAAAAATACTTGGGATTAAAGAGAGGTTCAGATCTCACCTACTCTCATCTGCACTGCTTTGGAGTGCCTGGTGGTAAGTTTGACTTTGGCTGTCTGCAGCCTAGTGACAAGCCATATTTCTATGGCCGGTCTTTCGTCCGTCGGTTTGGAGGGCTGCCCCAGATCAAGTGGAAGGGCTACCATCCTCCCGCAATCAAGTGGGGATCCCCCCCCTTGCTGGTTGCCCCTACAGGGCAACTTTCGACTCACTCCAGGGTCCCCCAGCGGTGCGAAATCAAACACGGAAGACGGAGCTCGCCTTCCAGTGTCCGTGGCAGCCGTGATGGCAAACCGGAAGTCTCTATTCTGTTCTGTTCTGTTCTGTTCTGTTCTGTTCTGTTCTATTCACCCAGTCATAACCCAATGACTACCTGTCAATACATTTCAAGGACCCATTTGCATTGTTGGAATTGGACAGTCACAATTTTTGCACTTTATCAATTGTTTTGACATGTGGAATCTTAATGCCTGTTCTTCACTTACCTGATTTGCATTTTATTCCTGCTTTTCTTGAATCCTTGCATGCATTCTTCAGATTTCAGTACAGAACAGAATAATAGAGTTGGAAGGGACTTTGGAGATCTTCTAGTCTAACTCCCTTCTCAACAGGAGACCCTATACCATTTCAGACAAATGGCTGTTCAATCTTTTCTTAAAAATCTCCAATGATGGAGCACCCACAAGTTCTGCAGGCAAACTGTTCCACTCATTAATTGGTCTCACTGTCAATAATTTTTTCCTTATTTCTAGATTGGTTCTCTCTTCATTAGTTTCTATCCATTGCTTCTTGTTCTGTTCTTCTGTTTGGAGAATAGGTTTACCCCCTATTTTTTGTGGTAGTTCCTTAGATACTGGAACACTGCTATCATGTCACCTTTGGTCTTTCTTTTCATTCAACTGTTTACTGAAGGTTATGAATCTTAATCAAGGAAATAAGTATACTAATAAATGATCACAGAGAAGAGCAAACTGGGACATCAAATTGGACCTACCCTTAGTTAAGCCACAAATGTCATCATGATTGTCAGGCAGAATGAAGTTCTCTGTTCAGGCACATTTAACTCTCTTCTTCATCACATCTCAGATTCATAAACCCAGAACTTTCCAGGTGCCTCTGATGCATTTCCTTTATAGGAATTCCTAATAGGTTTCAATCAATCAGAATAGAGCTGGAAGGGACCTTGGAGGTCTTCTAGTCCAAGCCTCTGCTCAAGTAGGATATAAAATTTGAGATAAGTGACTGTCCAGTCTCGTCTTTAAAACTTCGAGTGATGAAGCACCCACAGCCTCTGAAGGCAAGCTGTTCTACTGGTTAATTGTTCTCACTGTTAGGAAGTTTTTCCTTAATTCCAGGTTGCTTCTCTCCTTGATTAGTTTCCATCCATTGTTTCTTGTCCTGCTTCAGGGGCTTTGGAAAATAATTTGACCCTCTCTTCTTTGTGGAAGCCCCTCAAATACTGGAACACTGCTATCAGATAGATGATAGATAGATAGATAGAAAGATAGATAGATAGATAGATAGATAGATAGATAGATAGATAGATAGAAAGAAAGAAAGAAAGAAAGAAAGAAAGAAAGAAAGAAAGAAAGAAAGAAAGAAAGAAAGAAAGAAAGAAAGAAAGAAAGAAAGAAAGAAAGAATATGGGTGTCCATATCCATATCCATATCCATATCCATATCCATATCCATATCCATATCCATATCCTGCCTGCCTGCCTGCCTGCCTGCCTGCCTGCCTGCCTGCCTGCCTGCCTGCCTGCCTGCCTGCCTGCCTGCCTGTCTGTCTGTCTGTCTATCTATCTATCTATCTATCTATCTATCTATCTATCTATCTATCTATCTATCTATCTATCTATCTATCTATCTATCTATCTATCTATCTATCTATCACTGTCTGAAACTTCAGTATCAAAGCTATTCTCTGTTCTGACCGTTAATGGGCAGAAATTGGTTTTGAATTTTAAAAAATAACAGTGGAAAGCACAGTAGAATCAAACCTACTTGTGCTAGCAGACAATCACACTGGCCATTATCTTAAGATTAGCACTATGAAACATCTTTGTATTTTATAAAAAAAAACCTGAAAAGATCTAAGCTTTAGTTTAATTCTGTTTGAAGGCTCTTTCATCAGGAAAGGTTAATCTGAGCAACTGAAGCTAATAATGGTACTCAGGCAGCTGCCATAATCATGAGACTGACCTCAGTGATATGTTAAGTGTGGTGTACTTCACCTTACTATAGTTGATAGCTTTTCACAGTCAATTATCTTACCACGATAACAGCTTTTTTAGGTCTACAGAGTTAAATATAGGCCAATGTG
This sequence comes from Protobothrops mucrosquamatus, assembly GCF_001527695.2. NCBI lineage: Eukaryota > Metazoa > Chordata > Lepidosauria > Squamata > Viperidae > Protobothrops > Protobothrops mucrosquamatus. The sequence goes on from NW_015388288.1 coordinate 140,533, forward strand.
CAAAAGATTCATCTTTTCTGATCTCATACTAGTACTATCCCACAAACAAAAGAGGAATCTGGTTAACCCCTGGGAGAGTGTCTTTCAAGGTTTGCAAACCTTACAGATAGTCCTGTTGACCCATATCATAAAATGCAGAAACTAAAGCAAAGTGATGATGTTTCCAGAATAAGGTCAATTCCTTAACAAAAAATAATGATTTAAAACTGCAGCATTTTTGCAAGCACTGTGTGGAACCCCTATGCAATATATATCTACATACATAAATACATACATATACATACATACATACATATACATATATACATATATATATGAGCAAGCAATTGTCAGTCAGAAAACTGAGCATCTGGAGAACTGCAAAAACCCAGGGATAATTTGTTCCAAGTTGTGCGTTATATCAGGGAGGGCGGGATAAATTCGAATGGCTCATATTACAATGTGAACCAAAACATTCTCTTTGTAATCTTTTTATACAGCCCAAACAGATTCCTAAATCTACTTTCAGTTTGTACATCCAAACAGTCAGTAAGAGGTTGAAGAATTATTTTTATTCTTTTCAATCTAACAGAATGTCAGAAAGAGGTTATATAAAGAGGACTCAGGACTCTGCCTGTCCATCAGTAGGATAATTCTCGGAAAACTGAACTGAAAGGAATGGTCCCCATTCCCCAGTCCGTGGACCAGCACCGGTCCATGGCCTGCCAGAAACTGGTCCGCACAAATGAGTAAAACCTCAACCATGCATGTGTGGGATGCAGGCAGCACGCAAAACCACGTCCCCCTTGTCCGCGGGAAAACCATTCTCCATGGAACCAGTCCTCAGTGCCCAAAAAGTTGGGGGCCACTGAAACTTGGGAGAAGTAAGCAGAAGAGAGATGGAATTTGGAAATGGGCAGGATCTAGCTTGAAGCTGCAGAGAAAAATATCTCAGAAAAAAATCCCCCCAATGCGTTCCATAGCATTGCTTCATTTTAAGCCCCTTTCTACTTTTCCTCCTGGTCATGTGACCCAGCACAGAGTGTACTCAGCTTGCATGTGCTTCTCAGCACACACCCACACCCACACAGACACAGACACAGACACACACACACACACACACACACACACACACACATGCAATTTTGGGAAGGGGAGGGAGAAACACAAGGAAAAGTACACATGCTTCCTCTGAACTCTGCTGGTAAAGGGGATGGCAAGAATTAACCAAACTTACTCTGCATGCTTTCCCTACTTAAATATTCTTTCCCGTCCAATGACTTGTTGCCATAAATAATGCAAAAAGGGGGCTCACATTCTTTCTGTTTGTTTATCAATATTTCAAAAATAGAATAGGATTCATTGAGGGATGTGGGGGAGAGTTATTGCCAGCAAAATAAAGCTCAAGGTTGAAAATAGTCTGGATGAAACTGGAAGCTATAAAGAAAAAAAAATGGGTAAATTTCTCCCAATACATCTATTTGGAAGAGTGAGTGGGACATTCTAAGACTCCCCTTTGCCCTGGGAGCATGATCAAGAGCATCATTACTTGTCAGGAGATAGGGCACTCTTTTGAAGACAGCAAAGTCCACATTCTGGACAGAGAGGACTGCTGGTTTGAAAGAGGAGTCCAAGAAGCTATCTACCTTAAAATTGAACAGCTCTCTCTCAACAGATGGGAAGGGATATGATACCTCCTGTTTGCAACACAGTCCTTTCAGCACTTCCAAAAAAAGGTCCGTGCCCATTTGCACTATTCAGGTGACCCTGAGGGCACAGATAAACCTCCAAGTGGCCTCAACAACTCTCAGAGAGAATGCTAACAACCAGATGATTGCAAGAAGTATAAATCCTTCCATTCCGCACCATTCAGTTAGAACTGAAGGAATTTCTTGGATGAGAAGCAAAAGGTCCCAGGAAAAACAAAAAAAAGTCCAATTGCCTCTTTAAAGGAAAATATTTGTAGCTCAGAGTTGAAATGAGGGGTCCTTGGTGCTCTCTGAGCTTGGTTGTTTTCTTGCAGATGTTTCATTAACCAAATTTGGTAACATCATCAATGCTAGCACTGATGATGTTACCTAGTTTGGGTAATGAAACGTCTGCAAGAAAACAACCAAGCTCGGAAAGTTCCTTGATGTACATTATTGTTAGACATATTTCCCTGTTGTAAAATATCTCTTTCTGAACATAGCTTTCCTTTTCTTTTTCAATTGTACTTTTTTAACACAAAAAATGGTATGTCTTGTATATTTCTGACAGGAGAAATATAGACAGTATCAGACTCAATTCGATTGCTATCCATGCCAGGGTGAGTACTTATTGGGTCTCACAAATTTACTCCCATCAATGTCTTCTCTTTTCTGCCTGACTGTCTCTATATCTTGTAAAAATATGATTTTTTTTCATTTGCTAAGTGATGATAATCCTCCTGAAATCAATGAGAAGTGATGAAGATTGCTCTCTAGAAAGAATGCAGAGAAGAGCAACAATGATGATTAGAGTACTGGAGGTTGAAACATATAAAGAACGGTTGCTGGAATTGGCTATGTCTAATATAATAATAATAATAATAATAATAATAATAATAATAATAATAATAATAATAATAATAATAGTAGTAGTAGTAGTAGTAGTAGTAGTAGTAGTAGTAGTAGTAGTAGTAGTAGTAGTAGTAGTAGTAGTAGTAGTAAAGTTGGAAGGGGCCTTGGAGGTCATCTAGTGCAACCCCCTGCTCAGGCAGGAAACCCTATACCATTTCGGACAAATGGCTGTCCAGTCTCTTCTTAAAAACTTCCAGTGTTGGAGCATTCACCACTTCTGGAGGCAGGTTGTTTCATTGGTTAATTGTTCTAACTGTCAGGAAGTTTCTCCTTAGTTCTAGGTTGCTTCTCTCCTTGCTTAGTTTCCACCCTGTTGCTTCTTGTCCTGCCTTCAGGCGCCTTGGAGAATAGCTTGACTCCCTCTTCTTTGTGGCAGCCCCTGAGATATTGGAACACTGCTATCATGTCCCCCCTCATCCTTCTCTTTGTTAAACTAGACATACCCAATTCCAGCAGTTGTTCCTTATATGCTTTAGCCTCCAGTCCCCTAATCATCTTTGTGAAGAGAAGGATTAGGGGTGACATGATAGTAGTGTTCCAATATCTAAGAGGCTGCTACAGAAAAGAGATCAACCTATTCTCCAAAGCACCTGAAGGCAGGCAAGAAGCAATGGATGGAAGCTAATCAAGGAGAGAACCAGCCTACAGTAGAACTAAGGAGAAATTTCCTGACTGTTAGAACAATTAATCTTTGGGATGACTTGCCTCCAGAAGTTGTGGGTGCTCCAACACTGGAGGTTTTTAAGAAGAGATTGAACAACTATTTGCCTTAAATACTATAAGGTTTCCTGCTTTAGCAGGGGCCTGGACTAAAAGACCTCCAAGGTCCCGTCCAACTCTATTATTCTGTTAGGATTGCATCTGCAAATAATCCACCAGCAGAGGATAACCTATCCATTATAATAAGACTCTGATGTTGTAATGTTGTCTTCAAGAGTGGGTCATTGTCAGGCACCTGCCCTGCTGCTCTTGGTGTGCTACTGTGCCACTTAAATCCATCAAATTGCAATGAAGCTCACTGGGGAGAAACTTTAAAAGCCTCTAAAAACACAACAGCTTTGGCAGTTACCATCATTTTCACAGCAGTCCCTCAAGTAAGCAATGGTTTTCTTCTACTCAAACTTCACCTTCCTATTAAAGAACTAGTAAGGGTTTATCTCTCCCTGATCCTCACCTATAGATATAAATTCCCCCTATCCAGTTCACTTGTCTTTGCAACTTGAAAGCTCCTACCTGCTGAGCAATCTTTATATATATAGAATAAATATTTTATTAATTTTCTAATTTTACAATCATGAGTACTTAATAAACAACCTGTTGTCTGGGTCCATTGGTAATTCAGTGGTACATATTAACTTTCTCAGTCTAGTTACAATACTACACCATCCAGTGCTTCCTTGGTCCTCTCTTCTTCCAATGGTATGCATTTTTCCACACTGGGAAAATACAATAGGCATTACTGTTAATACATATAAAATTAAATATAGACATCTTCATCACATTTTTCTGCTATTATACATAATATTGATAGTGTCCGTTTATAATATCTTTTCTAATCAGGACATATCTCAATTGCATTTGCACTTAAAATCCATTTCTTCAATCAATATCCTGTTTTTCCCACTTTTTAAAAATTTTAACCTCCCATCAATGTTCAAAATATCTCTATCGCTTATAATTTTCTCATAATAAATTATATTTGGGTAACCAAAAGCTTCCCTTATTCAAACCTTTTTAGAAATTTCATATTTCCCATCTCATAAGGCTGAGCCCTAGAATACTACTTTCCTGGAAAAAAGAATGCCCAAAGCAAAGAGGGAAGGGAAGTTAACAGTAATACATATTGTATTTGCCCAGTGTGAAAAAATGCATACCATCGGAAGAAGAGAGGATCAAGGAAGCACTGGATGGTGTAGTATTGGAATTAGACTGAGAAAGTTAATATGTACCACTGAATTACCAATGGACCCAGACAAAACGTTGTTTATTAAGTACCCCCTTTTCCCAGCTGCATTCTGCAAAAGTGAAAGTTTCCAGGAACAACAAAGAGTCTTATCTAAGTCTGGGTTTCAAGCCAAGTTTCCTTTAAGCATAATAAATTGTAGTGCCATAATTTGCCACTAGATGTCATTGACACCATCTTCTAGCTTTCCAAATCCAAGCCTATTTTACAGATTTTCAAATATCTTTTCTGAAAAAAGGTCTCAAAGGTACTTTTAGTCCCCAAATTTCAAAGCTATATATCTGTATTAATTCCAAATTGATCTTTGTAGTTTTCTCTATTTTCCCCCAAAACAATTAATTCACCGCTTTTCTTTTCCTGAGAAAGCGGGGCAAAAACTTCCCTTCCCTCTCTCATCTGGGAGGATTCTTTGCTTTGGGCATTCTTTTTTCCAGGAAAGTAGTACTAAGGTCATAAAAAGAGGATAAAGTCTCACCCAGTTCCATCCACGTTGCTCAGAAATTCCTAGTTAGTGCTTATCTTTGATTGTCAACAGCTTCTGACTGGCCACACGAATGTAGCCAGTATTTCCCCTGTCGATTTGGAGGGCTTCCTCCAAAGGGCTGCAACCCTTCTGTGATCAATGAGGGTCCCCTTCATCGCCTCTCCGGGGTGACTTTCAACCCTTTTTAGGGTCTCACGCGGAGTGAAATCGAATATGGAAGAAGGAGCCCCATCTTCCTATGTCCATCACACTGCGACGCCTAACCGGAGGTCCTTGCTGGGCAATCTTATTAACTCAGTGGTGGTATCCTAGGGCTCAGCCTTATTTGTGTGTGTGTGTGTGTCCCATTCTTAAAATTCAGAATTTGCTGAATATGAAAATAATTCTGCTGGGTCACACCAAAACATATACAAGTAGTCCTCAATTTTTGACCACAGTTGGTTCTAGAACTTGCATCATTAAGTAATGTGATTGTTAAACCACCTTCACACTGAAGGTGGTTGACTAATTAAAACCTAATCCCATCTCCCCACCCCCACCCCATGTGTCTGCCTCCCTCCTTTGCCATCTTGCATTAATGATTTTATGGTGTGGTGGCAGAGTGGTTAGAATGCAGTACTGCAGGCTACTTCTGCTGACTGCCGGCTGCCAACAGTTCGGCAGTTCGATTCTCACTGGTTCAAGGTTGACTCAGCCTTAGCTAGTGCTAATATCTTCTGTGTTATTTTAAAATGGATGATTTTAATGTTTTTTTATGTTGTAAGCCTCCCAGAGTCATTGGATACAAGATGGATGGCAAATTAATTTTGAAATAAATAAATAAGTTGCGCCTGATTTTACAATCTTTTTTTTTGCTGTTGTTAAGTGAATCATACCATCATTAACTGAATCTGACTTCCCCCCATTGACTTTGCTTGTTGGGAGCCTGCTGGGTAGGTTGCCAATGGTGATCACCATGACCCCAAGATACTGAAACATTTGTAAATACACGCCAGTTGCCAAGGGCCCAAATTTTAATAAGGGGACCTAGGGATGCTGCAATTGTTGCAGGTGCAAGGACATAACATTTATGTTTCCATGTTAAACCCGTGCTGGCTTGGATATTGTGCAGCTGATACAGTGCATAAAATTGAATGCATTTATAGTAGTAAATATATTCCTAGGCAAAACAGGGGTAGAAATAGAACTGCAAAGTCAAGGCAATGGCTATATCAAAAATGTTTTTTTGTAATTCCCCAATGTAATATGCCCAGGGCGCTCCTTTTTACCTTCTCAGCCAAAACCTCCAATGAGTGAAATGTTTTTACCAAGAGTCATCAATCTACCATAACACCTAATGAGTGCATCTTACTAACAAGCCAATGAGTTTGCATTCATTCATTCACTCAGTCATTCACAGAGGAGACAGTAACTGGAGATAAAATAAGCACTTGGCTGACTGTCAACTCAATCCAGCAATGTTCCACATATCCACTTCAAATCTTCAAGAGGCTGTTGAGCACATACCAATAAATGGGGTGGGTGTGGGAGAGAGAGAGAGAGAGAGAGAGAGAGAGAGAGAGAGAGAGAGAGAGAGAGAGAGAGAGAGAGAGAGAGAGA
>NW_015388288.1:148086-199299 GCF_001527695.2 Protobothrops mucrosquamatus
AGTCTCCTACCTGAGCAGGGGGTTGGACTAGAGGACCTCCAAGGTCCCTTCCAGCTCTGTTATTCTGTTATCTCTTGGAGTTATTAGCTACCTTTAGGAATGTGATATTTAATGTCCAATAGAAATGGCCGATAGAAACTTGTTTCACATAGAACAGCAAGGAAAAGAATCATAAAGTAATCAAATTGGAAAGGATCTTAGCGTTCATCTGATCCAGTCTCTGCTCAGTGTAGGATCTACCACAGAATCTCTGACAGTTTTTGTTTGAAAATTTACATAAGCATTCACCAGTTCATGGGGGATTTGTACCGCAGAATGACAAATTTGCACAGTCAGGAAATTCTTCCTGAATCTATGTCCTTAGTGGAGCCATCTAGTTCTGGATCTGCCATCTGGTGCAACAGAGAATAGGTCCACTCCTTCTGTGTGATAATCCTTCAGATATTTAAAGACTGCTATCATTCCTGATCTCACTTATCTTTTCCACAGGCTAACCATACCCAAATCCTTTACCTGTTCTCATGGACTTGATTTCTAAACCCTTCATTATCTTCATAGCTCCAATTTGTCACTCTCTTTTCTGAATGGAAGTGCCTAGAACTGGATCCACTATTCTGATTACCAAGGCAGAGTAAAATGAAACTATTACTTCCTGTGATGTGAACTCTGTGCTTATGTTAATGTTCTCCAAGACAACTTGACTTTCAGGTGTGACATCCTTTCAGATATTTGAAGAGCAATTCTGTATTCCTCCTCATCTTTTTTCAAGGCTCCTTTCCAAATTCCTTCAATCTCTTCTCATAAGATTTCATTTCTATGCCCCTGATTGCTGCTCTTCTGTGAATTGTAAAGTACAGAAATTCACAATGTACCAATTTTGGATCATTATGTACTTGTCACATCTGAAAAAGATGATCACAAAAGCAGCAAAAAATTCCAGAAACATTCAAAACAAATTCAGCCAATGGTTGGAACAAAACAGGGGTGTAAGAAATGTATCAAATATCATCTGGAGGAAATGGATAGAACAGTTTTATTTTATTTATCTTGGATTTGAACTGGTTTCAGTTTACTTTATTTGACTTATTTTGAATGTGGTTATTTTTTCTTTATTTAATTAAATTAGACTAGTAAACGAAGTTCAGCTCTAACATATAAAACAAGAATCAGCCAACATTACTTGTCATCAGATAGCACTTAGACTTATATACTGCTTCACAGTGCTTTACAGCCCTCTCTAAGTGGTTTACAGAGTCAGCATATGGCCACCAACTTTCTGGGTCTTCATTTTACCAACCCCAGAAGGATGGAAGGCTGAATCAACTTTGAGCCGGTGACAATTGAACTGCCAAACTGCTGGTAACCAGCAGTCAGCAGAAGTAGCCACCACGAAGAGCGCTTTTATCAGTGATAACGTCTCGTGATGATCATATCTCTGGGAACTTCAGAAATAGACAGTTGACTTCAAATTTGACTTGTGAGCTTTCTAATTGCACCTACGGTATGTGGACCACCGCTGTAAACAAAAACCTCATTTAACTAGCTCTAGTCTGGGTTCAGGTTGCATAATTCTGGAATACTTTCATCTGATCCAATAAGGGTCTTCTTAGAATTTTCTGATGAGGTTTGCAGATAAAAGCTTGTGCTTTATTAATTTTTTTTCTGCTCTCATCATTTCTTAAATTGTAAGTCAGCATTCTTTGTCAGGAATCGTGGAAAAATAAGATGAGCTAGTGCCCAGTTTCCCAGCTGCATAGTTGGCACTCTTCACATTAGTAAGGTTGGTAGGCACTGTTAGCACATAGTCAACATTTATTAAAATCCTTATTTAGCTCAACTAAAAGTGAAAGCCACTTTCTTTCCTGAGGCTAACATTTGAGTCCAATCCAATTTTGTGGGATGTAGCTTCTTAATATTACTTCAAATCCTTTGCACTCGCTCTTTGAATTTTCTCTCTGCTACTAACCAAGCAACAGTAACTCAATCCAAACCTTAGCAAAAAATATCCTTAATCCTTATTTCCCCAAACTGGAAAGCAATGGAGTCAACATTTATCAGAATGCTGCAGTGCAGTGCACAGTTCCAAAGATGCACACAACAGCCAAGAGGAACAGGTGTGTTAGGAGAAACACAAAAACACATTATCAGCAAAAAAAAAAAAAAAAAGCTGGCAGAAAGGCATGCGTGCTAGGAAGGGCTCACAAAAAAATGTAGATGAAATTTTGTGAGAATTTTCTTTTGCACTGAATCTTCAATTCAATATGGCAAAGCTAAAATTTACTGAGAGGAAAGAGACAAACTGAGCAAACCTAAACTTGGGTAATTCATCAACCCCTTGACAAAACATACTTTTATTTATTACCGTGTTTCCCCCAAAATAAGACTGGGCCTTATATTAATTTTTGCTCCAAAAGACTCATTGGGGCTTATTTTCCAGTTAGGTCTTATTTTCAGAGAAATATGCAGTGCTTTTTTTGTAAAAAAAAAAAAAAAAAAAAGTGCTGGAACTCACACATGTCATACAACCCGCCTAGCCTACCCTACAAGGTTCCATCCAAAAAAGGTGCCGGAACTCCTTTCTGGGCGTTCTATGACAAAAAAAAGCCCTGGAAATATGGTACTAAATGCATCTGTTTGGCTGATGATCTTAACTGGGGCTTATTTTGGGGGTGGGGCTTGTATTATGAGCATCCTGAAAAATCACGCTAGGGCTTATTTTCCAGTTGGGTCTTATTTTCAGGGGAACAGGTAGCTGTACTTTTACAGGAAAGAAAGTGAAAAGGACGCAAGCTTAAAATCTACGTGAGAATTTTTATAAAATGTTTTATAGATGGCACATGGATCCTACAACTATGTCTCGCATTTATGAGAATTATGAATCCAAGTGCTGGAGGTGTGGACAACAAGATGCAACTTTTTTTCATATGTGGTGGACTTGCAAGGTTATTAAGGCTTTTTGGATAAAATTGTGGTGGAATTTACAGCAAAACTTGGATGTAAATCTTTGCTTAAACTACAACATAACAAATTGACGACGGGCAAACGACTATCGAGTTTTAACCTTCTCATTTCAAGATGGGTGTTACCTCCTGACCTCTAACTTCCAGAGCATAAAACGACTTTACCGTTTCTAAAGCCGAATAAACTTCTTAGTGAGTTTGCTTGTTAAAAATAATTATACCTGAAGATGGATTATTTACGTTCAAAAAAAGCATAGAATGGTGGAATATAACTTAGGTTTTTAGTTAACCTGTTCTTTTCTTCATATACATATATTTCACCTACTTATGTAGAATAATATTTTGTGGAGTTAGGGATATTAATATTAGTTTACTTTTATTTGAATAGTATCCTGGGATTAGGTTTGGGAAGTCCGGGGGGTGGGGGGTGGGGTTTTTATTATAGCATTGTGATGTACTTGTGATGTGTGAAAAAGAAAATATGTAAAAAAAAAAAAAGAAAGTGAAAAGGCGGTCCAGGGTTAATGCAGGGTTCAATCAAATATAAAAAGATAAAGGTTTCCCTGTCCACTCGTGTCCCACTCTAGGGGACAGTACTCATCTCTGTTTCTTAGCTGAAGGAGCCAGGGTTGTCCAAAGATGGTCATGTAGCCAGCCAGGCTATATGCCAAAGGCACATGGAACACTGTTACCTTCCCACCAAAATGGTACCTATTTATCTACTCGCATTTGCATGCTTTCAAACTGCTAGATGAGCAGGAGTTAGGCAAGGACGGGAACTCACCCCATTGCACAGCGCTCAGATCTTGAACCCGGGCTGTCAGCTTTCCATCTGACAAGCTCAGTGTCTTTGACTGCTGAGCCATTGCGCCCCTCAACCAAATATAGACACACAAACACATAGCAAAGGACATGTATATCTACCTCTTGTGGGTTGTCCTTCAAGATACGCACACTGAGGAATTTATTCTTTGAACATTAAGAGGCAAATTGACCCTAATGACATTTTTCCATCAGATTAGAATTTTGCTACCAGTTGGCTTTCATACTTCCTGAATGCTCTGACCTCAGAATTCATGGAAATGAAGAAGAAATATGTATTTGGGAAGAAAACATTTAAAACTATCAAATACAGGTTTAAAGTTCCTATTCTTATGCGATGGAGATTCTCAATCATCCAGTTGTGATTGTCCCAAAGGTGTTTTTTTTTTCAAAAGGCAACTGGACTTTCTTGTTTTTATCCTTGAAAAGATTTTGCGTCTCATCCAAGAAGCATTTTGGAAAACTGAAAAAGCTTCTTGGATGGTCCCACTCCTTCTGCAACACAAGAGACCTTATATCATCCCAGTCAAATGGTTTGAAAATACATTTTCAATTATTGTTCGTGGGCCATAAATTAGATTGTCCATCTTTGTTCGAATGGAGAGGTGAAAGTGAGATGTGAGAGGTTGAATACTTGAAGCTACAACTTTACCAGAAAGTATGAATGAATGAATGAATGAATGAATGAATGAATGAATGAATGAATGGGCTAATTCAGTCTCCCAGGCATGGAAATTTAAAGTTAACAAATGTAAATGAAACATTGAAAGTGTATCTTCATTAAGGAAGGCTTTTTTATCTGTTTCTGTGGGAAATCAATTAGCTACAGGGCATTGTGGAGGTTAACTTTGGATTATCTAATCTTTTCTTCCACAGGTAATTAACCTTTCTGTTTATATCAGCTGCCAAAAAGAGGGGGGAAAAGGGAAAAAGGAGCCCACTATTGAATCACTTGTAATGACAAGAACTCGATATTTTGGACAGCTAAGTATCCAGCAGGTTAATTTAAAATAGATATAGAACAGCTATCCCTAAACGTTTGTGAGATCATTAATATTTTCAACATTCTGTCTTAGATTGAACTGATTTTTTTTTCTGACAGCTACCTTGAATCAGCACGTGATTCTCCAAAACCCAAAAATCTTGAGTCTGAAAGTGGATAGCAATCTTAAATTTTCTTTCTGCTAAAAATACTACTACAAATCTGCTAAAAATATTCTTCTAAAATACTACTAATACTATTACCAATTTGTTAAAAATGTTCTTCTAAAAATACTAATACTATTACAAATCTGCCCAAAATACTCTGTTAAAATATTACTAACATTATTGCAAATCTAAAATATTCTAGTAAAAATACAACTAATACTACTGAAAATAGACTGGATGTGTATTCCTAATTTGCTGGTGAAAATCACCAAAGTTTCACCTAGGGTTTGGTCAATTAATCAATGAATTAAACAATCTAAGTATTTGTTTAATTATTCAGCCAGTATATCACCGAATCCTATAGAAATCCTGGCCATTAGCAACTTGTAGATGCAACATATGCATAAGAGTTGAATTTAGGCTGTCATAAAACATCCGCAATAAGATCAATGATAAAATATCCATGGTAAGAATCTATAAACTTCAATTTTATTGATGATGATGATGATGATGATGATGATGATGATGATGATGATGATGATGATAAAGTTGGAAGAGACCTTGGAGGTCATCTAGTCCAACCCCCTGCTCAGGCAGGACGCCCTATACCATTTTGGACAAATGACTGTCCAGTCTCTTCTTAAACACTTCTAGTGTTGGAGCATTCACAACCTCTGGAGGCAGGTTGTTTCACTGGTTAATTGTTCTAACTGTCGGGAAGTTTCTCCTTAGTTCTAGGTTGCTTCTCTCCTTGATTAGTTTCCATCCATTGCTTCTTGTCCTGCCTTCAGGCGCTTTGGAAAATAGCTTGACTCCCTCTTCTTTGTGGCAGTCCCTGAGATATTGGAACACTGCTATCATGTCCCCCCTCGTCCTTCTCTTCATTAAACTAGACATACCCAATTCCAGCAGCCATTCCTTATATGTTTTAGCCTCCAGTCCCCTAATCATCTTTGTTGCTCTTCTCTGTACTCTTTCTAGAGTCTCAACATCTTTTTTATATCGTGGTGACCAAAACTGGATACAGTATTCCAAGTGTGGCCTTACAAAGGCATTGTAAAGTGATATTAACACTTCACGTGATCTTGGTTCTATCCCTCTGTTAATGCAGCCTAGCACTGTATTGTCTTTTTTGGCAACTGCAGCACACTGCTGGTTCAAATTTAAGTGATTGTCCACTAGGACTCCAAGATCCCTCTCACAGTTACTACTATTGAGCAAGGTGCCACCTATGCTGTACTTGTGCATTTGGTTTTTCTTGCCTAAATGTAGAACCTTACTTTTTTCACCATTGAATTTCCTTTTGTCCAGATCCTCCTGTATCTTAAACCTGTCTTCTGGAGTGTATCCACCAAGAATGAATTCAAATTCTTTCCTGCAAATGCATTCAAACCTCAATCAGCAAAAGCTCTATGGCAGGGGTCTTCAAACTTGGCCCTTTTATGACTTGTGGACCTCAACTCCCAGAATTCTCAGCTTTGAGTATTTTCTGAAGCAAGACCATGGTATTGCAATAACAGGTACTGTTGTGAAAATGTAGCTTTTCAGTGCCTCTATCTATCCAATATCTCTTTGACAGAAGTGGGGTATTAGCAGCAGCCAGCTTGACACATAGGCAAATGTATGGATCAATTTTCCGGTCTTCCCTTAAAAGATTTTGATGAAGGAGATGGAATAGCTGAAATTATACTGCAATTGCTGGATGTTTAAGAAAAAACATTAGTGATACTGTTTTGACAATCTTAGCACAAAGAAAAGAAACTCTAGAATGCTGATGACAGTGCTATGCCAGTTTTTGCCCAAGGTGCTGCAGCAAAATATTAATAAATACATAAATAAATACAAATTAAAGAGAAGAACTAAGGGTGACATAATAACAGTCTTCCAATATTTGAGGGGCTGTCCAGAGAAAAAGGGGTCAACCTATTCTCCAAAGCGCCTGATGGCAGAACAAAAAGTAACAAATGGAAGCTTATCAAAGGGAGATCCAACCTAGAATTAAGGAGAAATTTCCTGACAGTAAGAACAATTAATCAGTGGAATGGCTTACCTCCAGAAGTTGTGGATGCTCCAACAGTGGGGGTTTTTAAAGAAGAGATTGGACAGCCATTTGTCTGGAATGGTACAGGGTCCCCTGTTCAAGGAATCGGTTGGACCAGAAGACCTCCAAGGTCCCTTCCAACTCTGTTATTCTGTATTCTGTAAATAAGGAATCCAAACTTGACAAATGAGTGGCAAGTCAACCAGTGTTGGTACCAGAAAAGAAAAGAACATAAAGAATGTCACTAAAATGTTAAAAAGCAGTGAAAATAATATATACATCAGAAGCAAAGAAAGGTACCTCCAGAGATTAAATATTAAAGGAGTAACATTAACCTAATGATGTCTATATGTCACTCAATGTCTTCTAAGAGACAAGTGACAACAAAAGGAAGCCTATGTAACACAGGGACAAAGTCAGGATTTGCTAGGTGTGAGTGTTCCTATTTTTAGCTCCACTAAGTCAATTTTAAAGCTTTCCTCACCATTTTTCATCATTTCCGCACCTGGTTATGTCAGGAAAATATGGATAAATCTAACAGCATGGGGCTTACACTCAGCATATAAGGATAGCACTGTTTGGTTATTAAATTCATGATGGTAAAAGACTGTGAATCTTGCAGAATTGTTATCTGGGTGTAATATGCAGCCTTGGAGGTTCAGTAGCCACTCCTATTCACAGTGATGATAAGGAAATTGTAAAAAATTTGCTGGAATTCCAGAGAGTGAATCTCTGCAGAGAGTCACCTGGTTAAGTTGGCTGGTTATTGAAGTTGAGTGAATAAAATTGTGGGCTATACAACTGTGATGGAATGTAGTGGGCTGGATTCCTAGGGGTGAGATGGGGGCATATTCTGGAAAAATAAGAGACAACTCAGTCCAGATATTTTGTGTGAGAGAAAGGAGATGAAAACAACCCCTCCCTAAAAGTTCTCAGGGTATATACAGATAGTAGAGTCCTCTGTCTGGCAAGATTCTGTCTATTGATATGGAAACAATAAAGAACTCACCTTGGAAGAAACACCATGTGTTATTCTTGGTCTTGGGGCCTAATAATAACTGAACAGGTCCCTTCATAGACTATAAGGAAGACTGGGTGAAGATCTTGGTCTAGGACAGGGCTTTTCAACCAGTGGTACGGGTACCACCTGTGGTACATTGGCACCTGGCAGGTGGTATGCGACCATCCTAGAAAAATGATAGCAGGGGAGGGGAATGAGCTGAACCGGTGGCAGCACCGCACAAGTCTGAGCGAGAGATGGCTGGAGCTGCAGGGCTGTCAGGGCTCAGCGGAAGCGCCAGGATCAGCACCAGGCTCCAGGGGGGAATAAAAACGAAACACCCCCCACCCCACCCCCACTGCCAATCCTCAACAGAAATGCTCACAACAATGGAAACCTTGGACAGGAGGAAGAGCGCCGCCGGGTGGGCAGGCAGGTGTCTTGCTCGGCTGTGGCTTGGGAGGCACTTTTTTCAGTGCCATTGTAACTTCAAACAGTCATTAAGCGAACTGTTGTAAGTTGAGGACTACCTGTAACTTTATTACTTTTTTCCTTTTTTTTTTTATCATCAAGTTTTTGACATCTTGCTAGGCGACTGGTGGTACTCGGATGTTGCCGTAGCCTAAAAGTGGTACAATGGGTGAAAAGGTTGAAAAGCCCTGGTCTAGGAAACCCACATTCAAGATCACCCTCACCCATGGAAATTCTCTGAGTCGCTGTCTCTCAGCCAAGGCTATTTCTAAACTATAGAGAGAACCCCATGAACGTCACCTTGAAGGAAAGGTATGATTCAAATCTTAATCAGAGGGAAAGAATGGATGAACTCATAGTCAGTCAACAGGTTTTGCTTACCTAAGGAAAACACTAAGACTTTACACAGTATCAATAATTGAATGATGATCCTATTTATGTATTAAACACATTTACATAGCTGCCCAATGCATACATAGATAACTTTGGGAGGCTTACAACATTTAAAAATCCACTGCATAATTAAAAAAACCATAAAAATCCCCATGCCATCACTGCCCATGGCAGCAAAAACACAATCAACTCAGCCACGACTGCCTGATCTCCACATTTTAAGGCCTTTTGGGAAAGCAACAGGATGGGAGCCAATTATACCTCAGGGGGAATGATGCTTCATAGAGAAGGGACCACTACCAAGAAGACTTTTTTTTCATAATCCCACCATAAATACATTCCTAATCGATAGGACCCACAACATAACCTGCCTTCCTGTCCTGGTGGGCTGGGTGGCTTTAATAGGGGAGGGGTAGCCCTTCAAATATCCTACATGTAATCTCTGTGGGATTTTTTTAATCCTCTTGACTGCGAACATCTCTCATACTTTTCTGAGCTATTTTCATTTTTGCAATGTTCTTTTCATAACATGGCATCTCTTTCCCCTCTTCTTTCTTTTATTTATTTTATTTTATTTTATTTTTTTATTTTTTTATTTTATTTTTTTATTTTATTATTTTATTTTATATTTTATTTTATTTTATTTTTGTATATATATTAAACTTCTTAACCACTCTCACAAAGGGGCTCTGGGCAGTGTACAATTTAATCAAAATAATAAAACATTAAAAACTGAAAAAAATAGGATTAAAATTTTTAAAGAAATTAAAAATGATGGGTTCTTTCTACCTTTTTTGAATGCTGAGGCGTAAACACTAATGAACAGGTATTTTTATTGCTTTACCATTGCTCTCTGATCTTCTCACACTTGGTTTCATCGATTCGTTATCATGACTGGTCTTTCCCAGAATATCGAGAGGCCACTCAACAAAACAAGTATTCTCTTGCTGTACTTGACTGAGTGGGTGAAGATCCTCTTCCTTTCTCCTTAGCTTTTGTTTTAATTTCCTTTCAAAATAACTCTGAGGTGATCAGTACTGATTTCACGGAATATAGATGGGGGAGTGGAAGAGATGTGAATGGGTTGGGAAGTCCCACAAGGATACTGCAACTCTCCTCAGGTAATTTTCAACTTCAATTTCATTTGTACTTGGCCATTTCAACACTGTGAGGAACTCTGCCTTGCACTTACAATTCTCTCAAAAATCTTCATCCACTGCAAAGGAGGTTCCATTTTAATTCCATGTTGCTTGGAAATTTATGTTGGATTTCTCTGGATGTGTTTTTTGTGCTTGCTTGATTGTTGGAAGTGGTAGAAGGTGCTGTTCCTGATTTGTGTGGGGGGGTCATTTTCTGTGAAATTCTTGCTATCACTCTGAAGCCTCTTGTAGAAAGACAGCACTCTCCCCCAGAGAAAGAAATATTTTTGGCAATATTAAAAAGGCAGAATATTATATTTCCTCAAAGGATCTTAAAGGCAGAAAAGCAGGCCCAGTTTTCTTAATAGCCCCAGGCAGAGGCCAGGTCTGTAGAAATACAGATTTGATAATCCTATTCAGAAAGGTTGGGGCCAGGAAGCTTGGAGCTGATGAGATTAGAAAGACTAAGACCCCTAAAATCTATATACCACACCCAAACTCTAAAGAGTTTGGTACTGGTACCCATCAGTACCAAAAAGGACACACTCAAAAGCTCAGGTCAAAGTTCATGCCATAGGAACAGGAAACAACTCCAAACACAAAAGCCCAAGAAGGTATAAAAACCCACCACTCCCAGCTACATGTGGTCAGCTTTCCCAGAGCCATATTTTTTTGTCTGGCTCTACTCTCCAATAAACTGCAACCTTCTTTCTAAACAGTCTCCATTTTGTTTATTCCCGGCTTGGACTGGACCCTGATGAAGATTTTTCTTTCTACACTCTCTAGCAGCCCCCACTTTTCAATATGAAAATCCCCTTAATCATTTCCTTAGGGGTTTTAATAAAAATGTAAGATGACAAGGATATTTATTTATTTATTTCACCCCATAATTTCTATAAATATCTCAAAGCAGTGAACATACTCCTTCCTCCTCCTATTTTCTCTACAACAACAACAGCCCTATGAGATGAGTTGGGCTGAGAGACTGTGACTGGCCCAAAGTCACCCAGCTGTAGGAGAAGAGCAGGATGAGTTGGGGGATGGAATTAAGTGAGTCATCGTCTTAGAGTCGTTGACTTCTCACAAGTGCTCCACGTTCTACCCCTCTTGAATTCTGTTGACCCTTAACTGGTGCCAATTTAGTGTTGAACTTTAGTTAACTAGAATCTTATGTATAGGCTTTTAATAAATCTTCTATGCTGCAACCTTAATAATGGTCCTAATTCTTTGTGGCTGACATCAGCTGGCTTTTATGTCTAAAGTGGGCCTAGAGCTCACAGTCTCCTGGTAATTGACTCAGAGTCAGGCAGCTGACTTTTATGCAGAAGGCAGGATACAACTCACAGTCTCCTGTTTCTAGCTCGATGCCCTAACCACTAGACCAGGGGTGTCAAACTCGCAATATCATGTGATGTGACTTGACATATCGCGACTTTTTTTCCATTGCCGGCAATGGGGTGGGCGCAGTTTCGCCATGATGCCTCCAGCCTATGGGCCAGCAGTTTAACACCTTGCACTAGACCAAACTGGTTGCATCTGCCAGAAAATTGACTGTAAATTGAAAGGTTAGCTTGGTTAGCTTGCATTATTTAGTTACATTATTTTAAGAAAAAATTCACGGAAATATTCTTCCTCTCCTTTAAAAGAAAAGCAATTTATGTTTTAACAAGTAGTATGAGAATCAGTACCAAAAGTGTGAATTTTTATACAGAGCGTGAATTCATTCATTCATTCATTCATTCATTCATTCATTCATTCAGCAGTCTTCTAAGTTGCTCTTCAAAACACAAATGATCTCATTCAGGAAAGTACATGAAACAGCAATATACATTTTAAACCAATCTCCAGAAATAAGATATAGAAAAATACAATAGAAAGTGCAATATAATCATTAACGAACCATTAATTGCATGCTACCCAGCCCTTTCATTAGAAACACACCTCCTGCAATTTAAAGAAAATATATAGCGATTATATTATTAATTCAAAGCAGACTAGAATAAAAACTATAACATAAAATGAAGAAGCTACCCATGACTCTCAAGGAAAGGGGATCCACGGCTGTAAGGCTATTTTGTCCCTCACTTTATTGATCCCTCTCTTCTTCCACCATTTTCACTTTAATAAACAGAGGAAATACTTAAGACATTCCAGTCCATTGCTTGGCATAGACAGATGACAATCCTTCCCCATTCCATACTCAGAAGCTGACTGGCTCCCATTTGAATCTTACTTCATTTAATAACGATGGAACAATTTTCCATTTATATATACTACTAAAACTTTCCTGTCTGTTTGTCTGTTTGTAACCTTCAATTGGGCAAAATGGCACATCACAGGGCAACAATTTTGAATCAAGTTAGTTCAATAGGATAACTTAAAGAATGAATTCAAAATCTGAGATACATTACTCCCATGGAGTTGAAATTTTAAGGATCTTCAGATCAGTTGTATTGGCAAAGCTGTAGTTTCTGCAACACCATATATGCCACCCTGGAGCACTATTGTACTGCCATGGTCAGCCACAGTCATGTGTTCATGATTTCCAACACTCCCTGCTAGCTTCTCACAAGCAAAGTCAGTGGGGAAGCTGGCAGGAAGTCAGAAGTCACTCCCAGTCCTACTGCTTTTTTACCCACCCATGGTCATTCAGTTTATCAATTTAGGTAAGGAAATATCTCTGAAATGATGACTCAAGAGGTCATCATGGGTTGTCTAGTTATACTTAAGGGCAACTGACCAGTTTAGGAAGTACAAGACAAAGATCACAGAAGTTACAATTCTGTTCTACAATGGGGAAAATGGCCAAGTTGCTAAAATAGAACAGCTTAAGGGACTTCCACTGTTCTTCCAGCATTCGCTACCCAAAATTGTTGCTTTGCTCTGTTTATCACTTCAATCTGTCTGGATTGAAATGTGCTTACTTTTCATTTTATTGCAGACATACTCAATTCTGCATTTGGAACAATATTATTGATAGCCAAGAAAACAAAGAAAGGTGGAAAGAAAAAGATGACCAGCAGCCAGGTGGGTAGACTCAGTTACAGCAATGATACGTCTGTCAAGTTGTGGGCAGATTCTCCTGAAGATTTATTCAAGTAGTTGCTAAAAGCTGATACTGCGTTGATGGCATATAATCAATTAATCCCATTATCTTGGCCCAAAAGGAAATATTAAATCTGGAGAGTCAGCACTTCTTTTTATTTGATATTAGAAGATTTCTAAAAGGCAAACAATTGTGGTTCACCACCGTCTGTGGTTCAAATCTTCTTCAAAGAAAAAGGGTTAGGGTTAGGGTTAGGGCTCCTATTGTTTTCTTTATCTTTGTGACTTGACTCAAGAACTTTGAGATCTAAGGTTGATCATGGTGTCTGGGAGTATCTTTGCTAGGAGAAAAGCTCAGCAATTAACTCAAGTTCTCAGGGGTCTTTGTTTTATAGATTCAGTCTAGTCTGCAGCCTCTTCCTCCAGAATTCTAATGAACAATGTAAGAAAATGTGCATAATGCAGAATTCCAGTTTCATTAGAATTCTGCATTCAGCTATGCACACTTACTTACATGGTCCAATTCCTTCGGTCTACTGCAGCTTTTCTTCTTTTTGTGTTAGCAGTTTGTACAACTCCACCTGGACCAACTCTGTTTTGAGGTAACCCAGCCAGTCTCGAATTCAGATAAAGTAAGGAGGATTGGGCACAGGGTTAGCACCCCTACCCTGTAAAACTAAAAAAAAAAATCCCTTTAAAAAAACAGCAAGCAAACGGAAAGTCCATAGCGATCATAGCTACTGTAATAACCGTGATGATCGTAATCAACAACAACATGAAGGATGTCAAAAGCACAAAATGACAGTGTTGAAGTAAAGCCAAAAGAACATCCAGCGGTTGATGGTAGATCGATATTTAGTGCAAAATTTACAACATGAATTGCAACATGGAATTTTCAATCTTTAAAGATCAGATAGATTTAGAACATCTTTCGAGAACTGTGGAAGAATGTCGAATACGGCTTGTTGGCCATACATTATGTATGCCTAAAGACCGGCAACCAAAAATTGTAGTAAGTTTCATTCCTCCTGGAGGAAAGAGGAAAGAAGGCAGGCCTTGGGAAAATTGGCGCCAAACACTTAAGGAAAATCTTAAGGTTATTAATGTCTCTTGGGATGATGTCAAAGATGCTGTGAATGATCAAAACTGCTGGAAAACACTTGCAGCCCAACGTGTGCTGCACAGGACATCATGATGATGATGATGATGATGATGATGATGATGATGATGATGATGATGATGATGATGATGATGATGATGATTTTCAATACACCAGTTATAAAAGCAATCTTGATGTAATTGAATGAGTGCATTATGATGCATTTGGTGTACTGTAACTATTGCAGAAGTATTCCTGAACATCTATAGGGCACAATACAAAAAGAATCTTGGTGCACATGCTCTTAAAAAGACCTAAAGCAGTTCATTTCAGAAACTATATAGTTTGGAAATATAAAACCCAGGGGAAAAAATGAATCAAGAATTCTAGAAGCATCCCTAACCAAGTTACCACTGCTTTCTTTCATTCGCAAAAGGATCTGAATAGACTTGATTTCCTGTAGGCTGTGTACACCTCCTATGAAAATAAATGAGATTCCTTCATATCAGAGGCCAACTACAGGTATTAACTATAAAAGTGACTTTATATTATCTGAGTTATAACATTTAGACTTAATGGGTTGTAACACATGTTGGTACTTTGTTGAGAGAGTGATATTTGTGTTTAGGATCATGGTTTAGCAAGTTCCAGTAATTTCCAGTCCCTGTTTGAATCCATTACCAATCAGCAGAATAATGCAGCATCTTCTTAATGTGATTTCCATATTGCTACTGCTACTCTCCCAGTTTTATGCTGGCTTCCGGGATGCCAACATTTGCAATTAGAAAGATGAAAATCTTGGCTTTGGTTTGACTAGAGGAGAAAGTAATCAGAAGCATTTGACTCAAAAATGATGGTGCCAAACTACACAACAAGCAATTAAGAAAACAAAAACTAATTTCATACACTTGGATGAAGAAGCTGCTTTCAAAGATTTAGAACATAGTTCAAGTTAGAAAAATCTCAGTACATCTAATTGCTTCCTTTCTATATACAGTGCTTGTTGGGATGTGAGCTTCACTACTGATGGAACACAGCCTAAATCAATCTTGATATGAATGTATGCGTCAATTTATCACCATTCATTGAGATGTTTTGTGTGTAGCTCCCTGTCCTCACACAAAAAAAGCAGTATAATACAATTGTGGCAGGACACACAGCTGAATCACAATCTTATTAGTATGTACCCTGCTGCATCCTTAAAATGATACACACTCAAAAATCTCTACCAAAGTGCATACACAACACTGCTTTTTCTGAAGGCAGAATTTGAGGTCTATAACAGGAAAGGGAGAAATAATACATGGAAGCTTCATTTTGGCAGTGTTATATTGATCAGTATGTGCTTCTTAATACACTAGAAGATGGAAAAAATGCAAGATAGCAAAATAAGTTACAGTAACATCTATGAGTTATATTCTCATTTATAGAAAATTTTAGAATTCTTTTAAACACAGTTCAGATGTTAAGCCCAAGTGAGCATTATTGCATTGATTGTCTCCATCTTCCAAGTTTCTGATCTTGCTGAGTTCAACAGTCAGGTATGAAGAGAATGTATATACATGCTCACTTGTATTATTAGTACAAACACAATATTTGGGAGTAGCTAAGGAAGGACTGTTACCAAACCAAAGAAATGGGACAGAAGATAAGATTTAGCACAGGAGGAATTTAGTAGAAAGCAGGAGAGTCTGATAATATAAACATAATATAAGGGAAAGGACATACGTGAGACTTATTTAGTGCTCTGGAGCTGGCATTGTTTGCACAAATTTATAATAAACTTGAAACCAACTATTAAAAGGTTATTGAATGAAGAGAAAGAGGTTGTTTTTTTAAAAAAAAAGAGGAGATTGAATTCTATTTTGACTTTTGCCCTTTTGTCCAAAAGAAGTTCAACTGATTTGTTCCAATGTCTTGTCTTAAATATGACATGAAGATATTGCTCTGAAGACTTGCCGAAGTAAAGTTTATTATGTTTCAGCCAGAAGCAAGGGCATCCACAAGGTGTGCTCAAAAATAGTTTCTTATATGTGTCGTGACACTGACTGTGTCATTTGCTCACCTCTCCTCTTGCAGATGCCTCTGCTTTCAACTATTTTTAATTGGCTTTCTGATGGTCTGGGTTATTGTCAGGAGTTATCCTGCAGTTTTAGTGGATGGTGGCTTCCTGTATATAAGAGTATACATATGGTATTTTTG
Organism: Protobothrops mucrosquamatus; assembly: GCF_001527695.2. NCBI lineage: Eukaryota > Metazoa > Chordata > Lepidosauria > Squamata > Viperidae > Protobothrops > Protobothrops mucrosquamatus. Next base: position 164,408 of record NW_015388288.1, read on the forward strand.
TATTTGAGGAAACCAAGCTTAGAAGGCTTTCTGCTTTAAAGACTGGTATAAAAATACCTTGATGAGTGAAGTGAATAAATTAATGTCCAGCATAAGCAATTATATCTCCCTCCATGCTTTGGAGCAGGGGTCTTCAAACGTGGCCCTTTTATGACTTGTGGACTTCAACTCCCAGAATTCCTCAGCCAGGCATGTTGGCTGAGGGATTCTGGGAGTTGAAGTCCACAATTCATAAAAAGGGCCAGGTTTGAAGACCCTTGCTTTGGTGTATCTTCTACTGAGATGGGAGATCAGAAAAGAAAGTGTGTGGAAAGTGATATTTAACAGGCTTGATGGTTCTTAATGATCATTTGGTGACTCCTGCAATCAATAAATCCTAGGCCCAGGATAGCTGCTCTTTGGAACTGGGACATGTAAGCAGCGGGCAAATAACTGAAGTCCTGGTTTGCCATTCCCAGCTTCCATAAAAAAATAGAATAATTTCTGAATTTCTAACTCCACAAATCTCTAGAGTTCAGGAGGATTTTCTTCATTTCTCTATGAACCACAAACCTAGGGGACAATCTCATTACTTCTGTTTTCATGGATTGTCCTGTGGGAAATGAGTACTTTTCTTCTCCATCAAGTTAAAACCTTTGAGAAGAGACTTGGTGCCAAAGCTCCAAATGAAATATAGAATATGTTTTCAAGAAATAACTGCAATCTGTTCTCTAGTCTTCAAGCATATCTTGATTCATTGCATTTATACTCAAATCTTCTCCAACATAAAGCACCAAGCTAGAAACCAGGAGACCATGAATTCTAGTCTCACCTTAGGCACGAAAGCCAGGTGGGTGTCCTTGGACCACTCACTTTCTGTCACCCTAACTCACCTCACAGGGTTGTTGTTGTGCAGAAAATAGAAGGAGGAGGAAGCATTGGTATGTTTGAGTTATTTATAAAAATAATAAAGATGGGATTAAAAACTCTAAAAAGGAAACAAGAGAGAGCATTCTTGGAAGATGTCCCATTTAATCCCAAACCCAACAGAGTCTGTATATTGGTTAGAGGAAACAAAAAGTAGATATAGTCTAGAATGGTGTTTCTCAACCTTGGCAACTGTAAAATTGTGCTGACTTCACCTCTCAGAATTCTCAGCCAGCATGCTGAGAGTTGAAGTCCACACATCTTACTATTATTGTGGTTAAGCAATATTCATCTGGAAAGTCACCCAGATGAAGTTGAAAGAAAGCATCAAAGGAAGAGAAAATAGGAACTCTGTGCTGTCAAAGAAATTACCCTTAACAGAGGGAACGTGAAGCCTAGAATACTTTCTTGGTGGTTATCCGATTCCCCTAAAGCTGAGCTAGGAAGGTAGAAGAATCAGCATCTCAGCTTTTTTAGATCCTGGAGCCATCACAATAAGGAATGGAACACTATATTTTAAAAAAAAATCAAAGCAAAGAGGGAGCTTTCTCTAGGTGTTAACAGAATAAGATCAGGTGCCTTCCCATGAGTAACTTTATGTGAGCCAGTTATTATTGGTAATAAGCAAAACAACACAATGTTTGTGCCTGTGATTGTCCTGTCACCTCTCCATGATACTAACTTGACAGCCTCTGTGCTGAATGTGCAGCTAGTTTTTTCTCACCCTGTGCTGTGATTTACAGATTTCTCAAGCTTTTCTTTGGATTTGTCCGCATTTCCACATCCATATATTTGATGTAGTGTTGAGCAAGGCATTTGTTATCTTCTACAACGACATGCTTGTAGCTCAGTAAATCTATTTCCAGCTTGTCTTCCAAGACAGATGCTACAAGAGTTTCTTCTGAGGCATCAATTTATCTGATGCAAAGAACAAAATATGTGACAAATGCCTCTAGAGTTGCAGCACCTTACACCATTCTCCCGGTCAATGTGTAGCAGCAGTTTGCCCCTCATCATTTAATTACTTTGGCTCAACAGCTATCAAAACAATTGTTCACTTGATCTGTGCTGCAAAAGTCTCCTTCTATGGTATTTTTGCCTAAAAGGAAAGAATCATGAGTGGGAATACATGTTTTGAAAGGGAAGTGGACTCTTCTGGGAAGTAGTAGCCTGACCATTTTCTGGAGAAATTTAAGTAAAAGGTGGATATCCATTTTTTTTTTTTTTAGAAGCTGCAGTACATCCAGTTCTGGTCACCACAATATAAAAAGATGTTGAGACTCTGGAAAGAGTGCAGAGCAGAGCAACAAAAATGATTAGGGGGCAGGAGGCTAAAATATATGAAGAATGGGGTTACAGGAATTAGGTATGTCTAGCCCAATAAAAAGAAGGACTAGGGATGACATGATAGCATTATTCCAATATTTGAGGGGCTCCTACAAAGATGAGGAGGTCAATCTATTCTCCAAACCACCTGAAGGCAAGGCAAGAAATAAAGGTTGGAAACTAATCAAGAAGAGAAGCAACCTAGAACTAAGGAGAAATTTTCTAACAGTGAAAGCAATCAACCAATGGAATTGTTTGCCTTCAGATGTTGTGTGTGCTTCATCACTTAAAATAAAAAAAGACTTGGAAAATGATTTGTCTGAAATGATATAGGGTCTCAAGCTCAAACAGGGGGTTGGACTAGAAGACCTCAGAGCAGCCGGTTCGCACCACTTCGGCAGAACCGGTAGCTAATCTTTTGTTGCTCAGGCCCACAATGGACTTCCGGAAGTAGCATCCACACAGAGAACCGGTTGTTCACATATTTGAATCCCACCACTGCCTCTGAGGTCTCTTCCAACTCTATCTTCTATTTTCTATCCTACACTGCAGTGAACAGGGAAGCCTCCAATAACCATTTTCATTTTTAGAAGCTTCTGAAGATTTAAAGTGTAAGGATGTTTTAATATAGAAAGAAAGGAATTAGGGTGAACATTAGGTGGGATATGGAGAAAGCACAGAAAGAAGAGGTTTGTTTCTTATGTCAATAGCACTTAGAGAAATCCACCTAATCTAAATAGCAGGCAGCAAATTCAAGATCAGTAAAAGAAAGTGATTTTTTTGTGATAACAGCTGTGGGCTTAGATTGTTTCTTAAAGGAACAAGCAACAAATCCATAAGAGAAGGAGTGGACGTTTAATGCCAACTGGGAGATGGAGTCAATACAATTTGGGATACACAAATCTTTCAACTTTCTTCATGGGCTTCCTAATATGAACTGGATGGTCCCTGCTGGAAGCAGATTAGTTTAGATGGAATGATCCAACTAGGTTCTTGTGTTCGTATATCTGAAACTCCATCATACAGAATCTTGCATTTACTGCCACATGTATGAGAAAATTGGCACCTAAAGGTTTCCAAATACTCCATATAATGTTGGGGTATTTTTTATTATTGTCTTTTTGTATTATGCATATGTATAAGTGAATACAGTACAGACAGTTTGGTGTAGTGGTTAAAGCAGTGGTTCTCAACCTTTTTAATGCCGCGACCCCCAACCGGTCGTAAGTCGAGGACTAAACCGGTCGTAAGTCGAGGACTAAACCGGTCATAAGTCGAGGATTAAACCGATCATAAGTCGAGGACTAAACCGGTCGTAAGTTGAGGACTACCCAACCGGTCGTAAGTCGAGGACTTTCCCTGCCCGGGAGCACCACGCATGCGTGGTTCTGTCCCCTATGCTGGCCGAGGTGTCGCTGGCAAGCGACAGAGACGGAGCAGGCCGACCACCAGCTGGCCCAGCTCAAGGGAGGTAAGGCACCCGCCGGAAAAGGGGAAAAAATGGCGGACAGCCTTGCTTGGCGACCCCCGTGAAATGGTCGATCGACCCCAAATGGGGTCGCCACCCATAGGTTGAGAACCACTGGGTTAAAGCATCTGGCTAGAAACCAGGAGACTGTGAGTTCTAGTCCTGCCTTAGGCAAAAAGCCACGTGGGGACCTTGGGCCAATCTTTTTCTCTCAGCCCTAGAAAACTGGCAATGGCAAACCACTTCTGAAAAATCTTGCCAAGAAAACTACAAGTAGTCCAAGCAATTGCCAGGAGTCAAAAACTAATTTGAAGACATAAAACAAATAAAATGCATATAAAACAGATATTAAAATACTACTGTGGGGGATGTGACTTAGGAACTGAGTCTGTCTTGTAGGTATTTCAACATAGGTTTTCATAAACAATTTTGGCCTCAGGAAGAGAGACAATTGAGATTGCACTTTATTCCTAGGAAATACAGAATAGCAGATTTGGAAGAGATTTTAGAGGTTTTCTAATCCAACCCCCTGCCCAAGTAGGAGACCCTATACCAGGGGTAGGCAACCTTGGCTCTTTTATGACTCGTGGACTTCAACTCCCAGAATTCCTGAGCCAGCTGAAGTCCACAAGTAATAAAAGAGTCAAGGTTGCCTACCCCTGCCCTATACCAAAGTTTCTCAAACTTTTCTTCACCACAGGCTCCCTTTAAATACCTTTTGTAGCCACAGACCATGGCCACAGACTCCCAAGACTTAAGATTTAAATCATAATATTTCTTCAAGCTTTCACGGATCCCCTATGACGACACTGTACCCCCCCCAGGGGTCCACAGACCACCGGTTGAGAACCACTGCCCTATATCATTCTGGGAAAATGGTGTCCAATCTCTTCTTAAAAACCTCCAGTAGTGGAGCAACCACAACTTCTGGAGGCAAGCCATTCCACTAATTTTTCTCACTGATAGGAAATTTCTCCTTAATCCTTGGTTGCATCTCTCTTTGATAAGCTTCCATCCGTTACCGCTTGTCTTACATTCTAGAAGAGGTTGTCCCCCTCTTCTTTGTGACACCCTCTCAAATATTGGAACATTGCTATCATGTCATCCCTAGTCCTCCTCTTCGTTAGATTGCACATACTCAGTTCTTCTCCCTCTTGAAAGGAAGCAGCCCATTTCTGTCCCCAAGCTTATCTTTCTTGAAGTACAAGGCCCTCAGAGACCTCCACCTCAAGCTAAGGAAACATTTTAGTTGCCCTGGTAACCATGATGCGGGTGGTCTTTTTGCTGCTCTTGATGGGAAGTGTTATTTCCAGTTGCCGTAGCAACTACATTTGCTCAGTTCCTGGCCCACAACTTCCAAATGAACAGCGGCCATTGTGTGTTTATTGCCACCAAGAAGCCATCCATGTCTTGAAGTGCTGGAGACATTCAACTGACACTTTCAGACTTTGTATGAATTGTGATAATTATGATGATAGTGATTGCTATCATCATCTTGAAGCAATTTAAAATAAATAAAAGTCCAGGGAGAAAAACACAGTATGGTTAATATGGTCAAAAAAGTAGCCCTTTTAATATAAACATTGAAAAAAAAACCCAAATGGGCTAAATTCTTGCACTGAGAAGGTCTAAGTGATCCCTTCCAACTCAGTTATTTTATGAAATGGTGATTAGTAAAGAAAATGAAAATAAGAGAAAATAAAAAAGATGTTGCTATACTGTAATAATGGTTATCAAGCTCAATCACTGTGGATTTCTCCTTTCTCTACAGAAATGTGGCAGAATAATTCTGTTTTGCTTCCATCTCCCAATTTCTCTGGCTGATCTCAGAAAGCTAAATAGAGCACAGCCTGTTTAGTGCTTAGATGGGAGACTATCAACAGACTTGTAAGCTAGAAATTGAAAAAATAATCCTAAAAAAAGGAAGACACTTCTGTATTGTTTTCAAGAAGACTATACAGATGTATCTGTTCTTGAACTCACATGGAGATGAATTTGGCTTGAAAGAGACTTGAATTTACTATATTGTTTAATTTAAAACCAAACAAGGAGGAAGAGAAAGTCTAACAAGGATGAGCAGAATGCAGTTTGCAAATAAGGCCAAAACCATTTCCATCCAACAAATAACATCGATCATTTTTAAAATTAACTCAGACTGGAGACGGGAAAAGTGGCTGGGACAATCAATATCCATGCAGCCTCTGGAGCAGTGTTTTTCAATCTTGGCAGTATTAAGTTGTGTGGATCTCAATTCCCAGAAATCTGGCTGGGGAATTGTGGAAGTTGAAATCCACATATCTTAGAGTTGCCATGGTTGAAAAATACTGCTCTGGAGAGGCATAGAAACCTATCTAATGACATAGTGACACAAATGGAAGAGAAATCCACAAATCCACAGAAAAAGATCTTTAGATCGGACCAACAAAATTTGACAGCAAGATAGCAAAACTCCATCAGTGCAAGTTGAGTACATAGGAAGTGATGAAGTGATCCCTCCCACCCTCATTCTCCTCTTTGGGAGGGAATAAAAACCATGCCATTCAAAACTATTCTATTGTCATATTTTAATGGTACATGGCATATTGGTAAGAAACTATTTCCATTATGAGTAGAAGGCTTCTTCTCTCCTCCTAGCAGAATCTCTATTGAAAAGGCCTGTTCCCTTTTCACACACAGGATTGCAAGTCCATAGGTTGACCATTCCACAAATTTAGAAATATCTTGCCATGAGGTACAGTTCTTCCAGTAACATCTTCAAAACAGGTGAAGTGATGGAGATTCCATGATGGGGAATTAAGATTACAGTGCTCCAACCACTAGATAGCATTATTCAAAACAGAAGTGTTTGGTCGTATGCAATCCCCTCTTCAAAATCCAGTGGTATAAATATGTGGTTTTTAAGGCTTGTAAGCCAAGAAAGAGCAAAATAAGGGTACCAATAAAGGAAAATATTAGTAGCTCAGGGTTGAAATAAGGGGTCCTTGGTGATCTCTGAGCTTGGTTGTTTTCTTGTAGATGTTTCATTACCCAGACTAGGTAACATCATCAGTGCTGGTAAGGAGTGAGGTTTGCTCTTAGTTTCTATTCTAGTGGCTTGACCTGTCGGTGGTGGTAGGAATGTGTTGATGGTTCTTTGATTGGGCTGCTTACTGTTAGCTTGTCTGGCAGGTCCTTGATTGGAGTATTATTTATTTCTTGATAGTTAGTCTGATGTTAATCTTGGAGTTAACCTATGCTTATCTGGGTGCTGATTGCTGGTAAGGAAATATTTTGGTATCTTTGTTCCCTTTTTGGCTTGTTGATTGTCTCTTTTGCACAGTGCTTAGCTATTATTTATGTGTCTATTGATTGCTAATTTGTCAGAGTGCCAGGCTTCTAGAAATTGCTTAGCAGTTTTCAACTTCATTTGGTCTAGGACAGGGGTAGGCAACTTTGGCTCTTTTATGACTCGTGGACTTCAACTCCCAGAATTCCTTAGCCAGCTATGGTGGCTCAGGAATTCTGGGAGTTGAAGTCCACGAGTCATAAAAGAGCCAAGGTTGCCTACCCCTAGTCTAGGAGGATCAGTTTTCCAGTTGAAACTATGGTTAAGTCTGACCATATGTTGTGAAATTACAGTTACAAAAAATAGAGCTGTTAAACCTCTGCAAAGCATGAGACATTGATTCTGCACCTTTATAAAACCTACTGTTAAGTCCTGGGAATAATGGCGCTTGAGACGGAACATCTCCAACAAGTCTTTATTGTTTGCTCCATTCTACGAACAACGACAACCCCAGAGGCGCGCAAGCCTCTATTTATACTCTCCGATCCCCGGGCAATTACCCCCAGTCACAAGGTAATCTTTTCCCGCCTTGCGCATGCGCGCAAGGCCGGCGCCGGTCAGTCTGGTCCTGGGCAGCTTTTGCAAATGCCCGGGACTCTTGCAACTTCCCGCGCCTGCTTCTGCAGGCACGGGACACAACACCCCTCCCCCCTAGAATAAACAATGCTGCGCCCGACATGGACGCCACCTTTGGTAGAAGGGTGTGAAGGAACCGCCGTATCGTGGCAAGTCATGCAGTCTAGTAGAAATTCCTTCAGTCAACCCAGGCAGCTCGTAGCGATGTAGCCTTTAATTCTGCACGCTTCTGGCATCCACCGTGTCCGAGGCAATGAAGCTCAGCTGGGCCCTTGTCCTGACGATCCTTGGACCTCCTCCCAGCTGTTTGGTAACGCTTGTCCACCTTCGTGTGGATGGTTGCAGACACTGGAGCGCTTCGAGTGGGCCATAGAATCTTGGCCACTCCACTTCCAGATCTCTCAGTTGATTTCTTCAGCTCGCTGATCTCTCTGTTGAAATGTGTGCCTCCAAAAGTCCTGGTCGAGGATCAGGGTCGTCTCTGTAGCCGCACGCACCCTCCAGCGATTTCGTACTGGCAGGATAACGCTGACTTTCACACCGTTCGAGGATCAGGGTCGTTTTCTGCAGCCGCACGCACCCTCCAGCGATTTCGTACTGGCCGGATAACGCTGACTTCTTCGCCGTTTCTTTCCCGGACTTCATTGGGTGAGTCTTCTAGCTTTTCTTAGCTGTAGAGACTGAATCCCATCCTCGTCGCCAGTGTTAAGTCCTGGGAATAATGGCGCTTGAGACAGAACATCTCCAACAAGTCTTTATTGTTTGCTCCATTCTACGAACAACGACAACCCCAGAGGCGCGCAAGCCTCTATTTATACTCTCCGATCCCCGGGCAATTCCCCCCAGTCACAAGGTAATCTTTTCCCGCCTTGCGCATGTGCGCAAGGCCGGCGCCGGTCAGTCTGGTCCCGGGCAGCTTTTGCAAATGCCCGGGACTCTTGCAACTTCCTGCGCCTGCTTCTGCAGGCACGGGACACAACACCTACATTAACCATATTAACGTCTGTCCAGGTCACACATTCCTACTCTAAAGGAATCACCAGAAAAGGCAATAGTTGGGAAAAGCAGATCTACAACAAATCACTCAGTTGAAGATTCTGGCCACAGAGACAGGCAATAGCAACCATCTCTTGTGAAATTTGACTGACATGCACTCTTGTGACAGAAACAGCACCTTGAAATAGTGATGAGATTTCAGTGTGCTACTTTGGATGGAGACACAAAAATGTGGTGTTCTATAACCAAATCATTCAAGTGATGCTGTGGGATGGGGAGAAGAAGAAGTCACCAGCCTTGGGAAATAAATGTTAAATTTGTTAAGATTTCATGGTTAGCTGCACAGATATTCACTGGCTGCTTTCCACTGTCAGGGTAACAACTAGTTTTCCAGCTAAGAGACAGAATAATGAATAGGTTGTGAAATACACTGGTAAAATACACTGGTAAATACACTGAATAAAAGAATTTTATTCATCATCTCTGATTTTCCAGAAGTCCTCTTTTCTCCAGCTTCCCCCCTCCTTCATCCCCTCTGCCCTTTTCTTATTATTTTTTAAAAGTGTTTAATATGCATGACTTTAAAAAACAAAGCATTTCCTATCCATTGCAGGGTGATAAAACTTTTAAAGTGGCAAGGCACCCGGATCGAGAGTTCATTATGTAATAATTAATACATGTTCAAGGACTGTGTAAATATTATGTTGTAATCGTTGTAAGGAGACACAGACAGGATCTCTGGCAGTGCCTTTCAAAAACCAAACATTAGCAATTAATCTCTCTTAAAAGTCTGAGGTGTCAAAATGGATGTTCTTTTTAAAAAATTACAATCTGGAATGTCAGCAGGAAAGAGGGAGCTATTTAGCATTTTAATCATGGCACTTTCATGTCTTTGAAAGAGAGACTTCCTCTCCAATCATTTGTAGCTTTTCCCACAAGGAAACTTTCAGGTGGGGAACCAGATGCAGGTAGGCCTTTAGTGAAATCAAACCGTGCCCAGGAGGTCATGTGACACCAGGGGGTGGAGCCTAATAGAATCCTCATGAAGCCCTGCTTCCTGGTGGTGTAAATTTCTCTTTGTACTGTGTATGTTGATAGAGAAATTATACCACTGCAAACAGTCCTTGACTTGCAACTAGGGTTGCCAGGTGTCCACTATTTGAGCGGACAGTCCACTTTTTTCATATTATGTTCACTATTTTTTTTTCACAAAATAGTGGACATTTTTTTAATTCAAAATCTTTATGAGGCAATGGTACGTAATCTAAAGCTGTACAGTCTACTTTTTTTACTACTTAACCCCCCCCCCACTTGTCCGCTATTTTTTTGGAAGCAGACCTGGCAACCCTACTTGCAACAGGTCATTTAAGGACCATTCAAAGTTCTGGTGGGCCTACCCAGGGGCTACTTGTAACCTAGACTCTAAATTCAAAAGTTCTCCCTGCCCATGGTCACATAATTACAGTTCAGGTAGTCAGCAACCAGGCTGCATTTACAGCTGTTTGCAGTATCCTGCAGTTGTATGACTGTGTTTTATGACTGTTTTGCTGAAAACCAGCAGTTACTTCCAGGTTTTGACAAAACCAACCCCATGGCCAACCCCTGGTTTGATTTTCCACCAATGCAACATCTGTGCAGTTGCTTTATGACTACAGTGTTTTCTTAATCACCAGCACAAAATAGGATCAGGCATGTGAATAACCCACTTTACATTTGTCACAACTTATGACTATAATGGGTAGGCTTCATTATGGTCATAACTCAAAGACTACCTGTAAATATAGAGTGGATGCCTTGCCTTGCACTGAGCAGATCATCTGGCATGCATTTTCTTCCAATAGAAAAGAATATCTAGCACTCAGAGGTAACTATGGAGTTCTTGGTGCAACCATGAACACTAAATAGAATCAGAAGACATATTGTGGGCAGACTCAACCCACAATTTTATCCTCTCCAGTGGTTCAGAGGTCCCCAATCTTTTGGGCACCAGGGACCGGTTTGATGGAGAGAGGTTTTTCTGCGGACCAGAGGGTGCGTGGTTTTGTGTGCTGCCTGCATCTCGCGGGTGGGGCTTTGCTTGTTTGGGTGGCCTGGTTGCTGACATGCCACGGCCCGGTACTGGTCCACGGACCAGGGGTTGGGGATCGCTGCAGTAATTAACACCCAGATAAGCAGGGATTAATACAAGACAAACAACACAAGCTAATGATTCTGGTGTAGAATAAGCAATGTGGACTCTGATGGGTATGCCTCATCAAGCCCATGAGACTTCCTCAAGCTTCATCGCTTACCAGTTGGCTTACCAGTGCTGTTTATCACCCATAAAGCCCTTCCTGTCATAGGGTCTGATTATTTGAAGGACTATTTGTCTCTGGTTGTTTCTGCCCATCTGATGAGAGCAGGCAGAGTGGACACACTTTGGGTCCCATCAGTTAAACAGTGTCATCAAGCACGACTCAGAAAGCACTCTTTCTCTGTCACTGCACCTGCCCTCTAGAATGAGATCCGATGTAGAAGATGACCAGGTGAACCTGAGGGGAAGGCCAAACACATCATCAGTCATAAGTCCCTTTGTACCCATGAGAGATCTAAATCCAGCCCACCTTGAATTCCTTCTACTCTTCTCTCCCACTAATTTCCCTTGGCCATTACATCCAGCTTTCTTATACCCTGACAACATTCAGGAAGCTATTAAAAGACCTGGCTTTTTTCATAGTCCTTAGGGATGGGGTTGAGTTTGAGCCTCTATAATATATTTGTCTTCTGGTCATTCATGATTTGTTTGGTTTATTGTACTATTCTTCCTTTTTTATTGGTCAGCTGTCCAAGTCTCTTGGGAGTTGGCAGCCTCTCCCTTACATCAATCAGTCAGTCAATCAATATCAATCAATCATTCAGCATTATGAGAGCTGCAATCATTCAGCATTACAAGAGTGACAACAAGATATTCGGAAAACAATTTCTGAGATTTTTTTTCCCTCAAGATTTTACAGGTTTCCCCTTTCCTCGCATCTTGCCTTAAATCTAACCTTTGTCACCAACACATAGTGTGATCAATTTCTACATGCCATAAAAAAAAAGCTGTAGGGTGCTTTCTGGGTCTAGGACAACTCACCCCGGCTAACCCAGTGTGGACATTTCACTGCAGCCATCTTACCACAGCCAAGTCTCCATGGACAACTCACTGCCGGACAATCCACATGAGATAATGCAACACAACAAATATTAACTGCCACTGTTTCTTCTACATTATTTCCATTTTTGTCAATGATGCCCATGGCAAGATGGCCGTGGCAAGTTGGTTGCGGCAAGATGGCTGTGGAGAGATAGATGCAACAAGTTGTCCCATTCCATGCTTTCTTCCCTTTCTTTCACTTCTTTCAGGAAAACTAAAAATCAAGCTAAACCTTAGCTGACCTTTCATCAGTTGATTACAGCTAGTCATGGCTGGTTTAAAATTTCTAAATTCTGAACATTTAAATGGAGCAAGCACCAGCCATATGAAATAGATTATTTTGCCTCTCTTAAATCTTCCTGCCATAAAATTGTTCATGAGGGAAATACTACTGCTGCAGTCCAGCGTTGCCATCTAGTATTCCCTACACTAACTGAGTTTGCATGACATGTTAGATAAACTGAAATGAGGTTTGGTAGTTTGCCATTATTTTAGCCAGCTAAATTGACCAATCCTTCCTATTAAGCTATAATGTCATTTGTTTATTGGGAGAAAATGTGTATATGAATAGAGCAATTATATTAATCTCCATTTAGGGCTTAGCACATTGTATGAACTTAGGCACCGAGTGTGTTTTGAAAGCTGGTGTTGTGAAAACTTCAGTCAAAGAAATTCCTTTTGTTTTGCATTGAAATTGTTATGATCCATCCAGAGTTCATCCCTGGGGGGAAAAGGTGTAGTAATGCTGTAAAACAAATAAAGTAAATGCAACACCACTACCACCACCACCAGTGGTCCCAGTAGCATTAGGAATAATGAAAGCCAATAATTCAGAATATTATTCAGGTACCTGAACCATATGCAGTGCAAGATCAGAAGATGTGGAGAGACCTGGCCCATGAAGTCCACACATCCTAAAGTTGCTAAGGTTGAGAAATACCACTGTTGAGGGTTCAAACTAACTTGTTGTGGATGATAAGACTAGAACTAATGGGATGAAATTTGAAGGATGTACATATAGTTTAAAAGGAACTTCTTAATAATAACAGCTATCAATGAATGGAATAGGTTACTGCATGGAGTGGTTTCTTCCCCTTCACTGGAGATTTTCAAACAGTAGCTTGATAGTCATCTATCAAGGATGGTGTAATAAATCCTGCAATGTGCAGGCAGTTGGACTTGATGATCTCTTAGCTTCCTTCCAACTGGATGCTTGCATGATAATTCCAGAGGAACTGCCACCTTGTCATTCAAAATATTAAAATCTTAAAATTTCAACAAGTTTATAGCCTCTGCAAAATTCAGCTACGCTTCAAGCAAGAATCTAAGAAAATACTTTTTTCCCCTCATTTTCCGAGCCAGTTAAAAAGCACTGCTTCGCAAGGTAGCATCAAGAGCCAGCTGTCAACCATTATGCTTGTTAATTTATTAAAACCAGTTCTTTATCCTCTCAGGAAATCATGGCACTCACACTTCCTGCCAGACAATCACATTCAAGGGCCAGGCTGTTGAACTTGTTGACAATATCAATTATTCAGTTTTCTGCCAATTCCTATTAGACTTCTCAGGCTGGAGAATTTACACTGCATTATTGAATTAAACACACACACAGCTAAAAGCTTCAGGGAACCCAAACTAATTAGCCAGCATTTGTAAACCCCTTTGTTCATGGTAATTTGTTTACAAGGGTAGCTCAACCTTTTAATTATGATACGTTCACGCAGACCAGTTACTGTACCTTTGTCTTTATGTGTGCATTGGTGAGGTGTGAAAAAGACAATGGGCAGGGAGTAATTTTTGATTTAATGAGCAGTGACTGTCTGGCATTGTCTTACTTAACCTAAAATGCAAGTGTGTTTTTAATTATACAGAAGGAAAATTAAACACCCCAAGCCAGGGGTGTCAAACTGCTGGCTTGCAGGCCGGTTTCATCATACCAAAGCCACGCCCACCCCATTGCCAGCAATGCAAAAAGAGTCGCCATATATCGCGACACGTCATGTGACGTGGCGAGTTTAACACCCGTGCACTAAGCACATACTCCACTCTACCTCAGAAAGAGAGAGAGAAAGACACATTGCTGTCATCCCTGAGAAGACCTGGTTGTGATTTTGAAAGATGAGGGAAGTAGGTTTGTGGTCTCCGTGTCACCTATCCTTAGAACTATCAGTCTAACCAATCTCCGTAAAAGTCATTTTATACTTCCTGTGGAGTTGATTTCTTGGTCTGGTCTACCAAGTGGAGCTGATGCTAAATCCATCTCCACCAGTCCCTCCTCACGCTGGAACACTGACTGATTGATTGACCATATTTCATATTTCACTACAATCAATTTGACTCTTACAATATAACCTGGAAAAAAGTGTCTTGTGGTGACATTCTTTGATTGACATTTCCTCCACCCAGTCATCACAGTCATACTAGAGACAAGCAATCTTGAATCATGAGACACCATCCTATAAGATCAAGATGAAGAAGAGGGGGGTCAATCTATTCTCCAAGGCAGGACAAGAAGCAATGGGTGGAAACTAATCAAAGAGAGATCCAACCTAGAATTAAGGAGAGGTTTCCTGACAGTTCCTGGAGTTTTCTGTCTGAGCAGGGGATTGGACTAGAAGACCTCCAAGGTCCCTTCCAACTCTGTTATTCTATTAAGTTTCCTTTGAGTCAAGTTCAACTTCTAGTAATTGAGTAGATCCATACAGAGGTTTCAGCAACTATACTAAAAAAGTGTACAATTGCATTGAATGTTTTTTTTGATTTTCCAGTCCAGCCTATAGGACTCACATATCCTGGTGGTCTGTAACAGAATAATAGAGTTGGAAGGGATCTTGGAGGTCTTCTAGTCCAATCCCCTGCTCAGGCAGAAAACTCTATACCATTTCAGACAAATGGCTGTCCAATCTCTTCTTAAAAACTTCCGGTGTTGGAACACCCACAACTTCTGGAGGCAAGTTGTTCTGCTGATTAATGTTCTAACTGTCAGATCTTTCATCCAAGCCATAACTGTATTAAACCCTGTTCAACTTTTTGAGAGAAACTATGGTCAGTAGAGGTTGCCTCCTGCTGGATATTTTCAAATGGATGTTCACTCAGAAACATGCATACTGAACTATATTTGTCAGAGGGCTTTAAAACAATATTTCTTACAGTTTTGGAGTTAAGAATCACTTTGGGAGCATTCAAAAAATGCAAATATCCTACAATCAGTTTGAAATGCAGATTGTGGATTAGTCCCTTGGTGACAGAGGAATTGCATCTGTAAGTCATCTGCTGGGAGACTAGTGGGCTTTCTTGTGCAGTTGTTGGCCACTGTGAGAAGAGACTGCTGGATGAGATTTTTCTTTGTATAGTAGCCTCTGGGCAGTGTGTGATGCCCACTTGCAGATCTCAGAAGCTGAGTTCTAAAGCTTCTGAAATGTTTTTGATATATGGCAGGGTGTGCCATGTGGTTGGTCTTGTGCCTTGTTTCTTCCTTTCTATCCCCACCCTGTTGTGCAGACATTTTGTGACAAATGATTGTGGGTACACATTCTGCTTGAATTGTTCACGTAGGTACCTGCTCTCTAACTATTTGGTTTGCTGGATAATACAGTGGGTTCTCACACTGCCATATGGTGTTCTGATGCAACTCTTTTTGCGTGACAGTGGATGGTTGCTGTTGAAATTCAGAATGTGTGGTGGTACACATTCTGAAAATTTTGAAAGCTGTAGAGCACAGCTTCTAAGATCTGCAAGTGGGCATTGCACACCGCCCAGAGACTACCATACAAGGACAAATTATGCATTGTAAAGATTGCTTGGAAGTGGAAGATACTTCCAATGTAACCTACTGGATCACCTGCATGGATTGCCCTTGTGACTATGTAGGACAGATAGGGAGGAAGCTAACCACCAGATTACAAGAATACAAGCAAGCGGTCAGATGAGGAGACCTGAACTCACTGATAGCCTCACACTGCAATGAACAAGGACACACATTCAATTTTGCAGCTACTAAGATTGTTGGATGAGCAGGCTCAAAAACAGCCAGGGAATTGATTGAAGCCTGGGAAACAGGCCGCAAGAGTGCTGATTTACCACCAGCTTATCAAGTACTTAGAAGGTGAGGGCTGGGTACCACAAGCAAACAACAGCCAATGATTTAATAGCCAGCCATCAACACATCCCAATCAACATCTAAAAAGCCATTTACAATAGACACTATAAATACCACACACAGAACAGCATACATTCTGCGAGAGAGAATTTCCCTGGATATGGGCTCCAGCAGGAGTCTGAAAGCTGGGAAGGCAAAAAATGTGATCACGGTGACTGACCCAGATTGGATCCTGCAACATTACCCTGGGACATGTACATTCGCCTTCATTCAAAATAAGTCCCTATTTGAGAAAGATCAATCTAAAAAGCAAAGCATTTTGAACAATAATGTACAAAAAAAGCAGATACATTAATGGATACATTTAAAGTGGAACATTAAAAAGAAACATGAAAAAAATTAAGAGTCTGTATTAGGGCATACACACAAAACTAGAGATATATTATAAAAAATGACTAATGGCAAAAGATTTGCACTGATCTCCATATCTCTTCATACATTGTCCAATGGTCTGGAATGGTAACAGGAATGGTTTGCATAGCATACATGATCAAATTAGGCAATGCTATCTTATATAGATTGATTTCGTGGAATGGAATGGAAATTTGCAGTCTGAGCACCATGAAAACTAAAGTCCAACTCTTCTTCATTAAAGGAAACTGTTAAGTAGGAACTTTTCACTGAAACACTATTGATTCAAGCCCAGCCCAAGAACGACATAAAGCAATCTAGCCAAAGTTCAGTCCTTCATTTGCTTACACCTTACAAACAGAATCTTGCCAGACTAAATCTATACTACTCTAACTCTAATGGATACACCCTGGGAGAGATTCTAGGCAGTGGCTGTCCTAAATCTCTTCTTCCTTCCTCAATTCAGCTCTTGTCATGACCCCCTCCTTGAAATGTGCTCCCTCCTTCCTAGAAGACTGCTGTTTCATTGGAGTCCATTACACCTTGCTTTCGTTAATCTAATGAATCTCTCTTGTGCTCTCTCTCTCTCTCTGCATGTGTATTTGAGCTGTGCCCCACTTGGGGTTTGGGGATTACAAAAAAGATCAGATACAAGGTGAAGATTCACTACAAAAATAGATCAATAGAAGGAAAGACAAAATAAGAGCTTTAGTCCCATGGGATATCTGCTGCAAAAACATAACTTCACCAAAGCCACATGTTTTCTTAACACATTTCCCCAAACATGATAAATCAATTTTCATCTAATTAAGTTATGGCCGAAGAATTAATTCCTTAGCTGTTAAAACTGACAGAAAATACTCCTAAATTAAACTGGTGTGTGCATGAAAGAGAGAGACAGAAGACTCATTTAAATGTTGCATAGCCCCAAATGTTAAGTAAAACGAACGAACTATAAAAAAAATGCATAAGATATTCTGGGCATGTAACACCATTTGTAAGAGTGCTAATTTTATACAAGGAGAAATTCATGGTTTCCTGTTTTCTAAGAAGTTCTGCTTCCTCTGCTGAATTAAATGGAGCAGTGCCTGTCAATATTTATTAGCTTGTATCTGCATCAGGTTTGTCTTATAAGCAACATACCGAAGCAACTGAAATCAAGTCTAAGTTAAATGTTACCACCACCCCAACTCTCAGGACTGGAAATGCTTATTGTATGCAAATAAGAGTAAGCTTTTTTCTTCTTTTTTGTTTGCAAGGAAAGCTTTTGGAAACACTCTTGATGCCCAAACACTTGGTGGAAGAGAAGCGGTCCTTATTTACTGGTGATTGCCCAGTGCTCCTTTCCTTTTTAAACTGATCCACCAACAGTGCAGTCTCTGGTAAGATCTTCTTACTTTTTCTTTATGGAGAAAGGCTTAGGGGTCCTTGCAAGTGTGAATCAGCTCATTGTTGATTTGTTAGAAGTTCACTTCTAATACTGAAGAAAAAGAAGAAAGGGAAGAGGGAAACATTGCAAGCCAAAGTGGCACTTCCGAGGTCCATCTTAGTATAAAAAAAAAAATCCATCACCTGAACTGCTAAGGTAAGGTGACTTTTTCCCTCACCCGAAACAGAACGAACTCAATACCTTCAAAATTTTCATTCATCCTGAAAGGTTGAAAACCTTGTTTTGCTCTCCTTCCTTTAACCAGCAAGTTCTGTAGAATCATTTGACTGAAGGCTAAGTAGAATAGCCAAAACCAACATGTTGGATAAAAGCTAACTAAACGTCAGCATTGAAGGTGAGCAACCTCTGGGAAGATTATCCTTGATTAAGTAAGGCTGAGCTGAAACAGAAAGCAATCCATCCAAGAGAAAGAGAAGAGGGGAATCAGCTTATCCTCCAAAGCACCTGAGGATAGGACAAGAAGTACTGGGTGGAAGAAAGATCATTAAAGAGAGATCCAACCTAGAATTAAGGAAAAAATCCCTGACAGTGAAAACAATGGCTGCCTTCCCTTTCACAGTCACGTGACTGCATTTTGGGCTCTTGGCAACCATTTGCAGCCATTTGCAGCCTTCCACAGTCACATGGCCATGATTTATAATATTTTCTGCCACAACCCAGTGCTTACTTAATGATCATGGTGATTCACTTAACGACAGCCACAAAAAAGGATGCAAAATTGGGCATGATCATGTGGTGACCCGTTTAATGATCAGCCCTGTTTAATCAGTTATGGTCGTAAGTTGAGGACTACCTGTACATTATTATCCTCTATTTTTGGAGCTTACCATTCTTGCTTCTGACCGTCATTTTTTTTTTTCAAAATATACTGTACATACCCTGCACACTAGATGCTCCACCGTGTTATTTAAAATGCATTCAGAAGGCTTTGCCTAAATCTTTTAATGCCATTTGATCTACAAACATAGCAGTAACATGACAGGTTGGATTAGCTCACTTGGGCCTGTGTGAAATTACACATCTCAAGCCCCATTACAAGGAAAGCAACAGCTGCAGCTTCAGATAGAGTTTTTTCCCCTCGCTTTCCCATCCTGCTATTCCTCCCCCACCTTTCATTTGTAACCCTGAGCTAGACATGAATAAAAGTTGTCCTTCTACTTCCGCTCAATTGAAATACTTGCGCACAAGATTCACACACACACAAACAAAAAATTAAGCTCACTAAGCATCAGAGTGACTGAAAGACTGATTTTTCTGTTAAGGTTTCCCTATGTTTCCAGGATTTTTCTCAGGACCACTCAAGCTGGAGCAGTTAACCCTGGACACACTTCTGCTGTGGCTTCATATTGGTAATACAGGTAGTCCTGTATTGCAACAGTTTGTTTAGGGGAGGGGTGTCAAACTGCGGGCCCGGGGTCCAGATATGTCATGATGAAACTGCACCCACCCCATTGCCAAAAATGGAAAAAAAGTCGTGATATGTCACAACATGTCACGTGACATTGTGAGTTTGACACCCCTGGTTTAGGGACTGTTCGAAGTTATAACAGCACTGAGAAAATAGCAATAGCACTTAGACTTATATATCACTTTATATGCTTTACAGCAGACATATCAAACACAAGGCCCAGAGGCCGGATGCGGCCCGCGAAGTGGTTTCATGTGGCCCGTGAAGCCATCCTGGCAAAAGTGAGGGAACGGCCCCCTCTGCCTTGGCCAGCTGGGAGCCAATGTACAATTTTGTGGTGGCCATCTATGCTGAAACGCATTCAGTCTTAGCTCCATAAGCCCCCCCCCCCGCATGGCCTGAGAGGAACAGCGAGGCTCCTCCAGTGGACCATGCTTTGGCACTTGCCCTGGTCCCACCCCCTTCTGCCAGAGACCTCACATCCCACTCCTGCCCAGGCCCCCACAGGCACCCTTGACGCGAATGATGTAGAGCTGGCCACACCCACCCAGTAGGCCACACCCACTCCATCCACGCCCACACAGTAGGCCGCACCCACTCCATCCACGCCCACACAGTAGGCCGCACCCACCCTGGCCACACCTATCCGGCCCCCTGAGGGTAACCGCAATGCTGATGCGCCCCTCAATGAAATTGAGTTTGACACCCCTGCTTTACAGCACTCTCAGAGTGGTTTACAATGTCAGCATATTGCTCCCAACAATCCGGTTCCTCATTTTTCTGACCTCAGAAGGATGGAAAGCTGAATCAACCTTGAGCCGGTCCAGATCGAACTCCTGGCAGTGGAATGCAGAGTTAGCCTGCAATACTGCATTCTAACCACTGTGCCACCACAGCTCCTCCTCATCTACCATTTTAATTTCCTTGATCTACTTCATGGGATACTAGATGATTTCCTCTGATCCATATTTGTAATGAATTGAACATTTGTAATTTACAAAACAGTATTATCCTTTGGAGAAGCACACTTTTCTGAATACTGTTATTCATATTCCTGACCCAGAATTGGCTTACAACCACAACTGGAACCAGAATTTCTGTCGCTAACCAAAGTGGTTATTAAATAAGTCATGCCTGATTTTACATCCACTTTTGCCATGGTGGTTTAGTGAATCACTGTAGTTTATATATGAATCATGCCGTCATTAAACAAATCTGGCTTGCCCCATTGATTTTGCTTATTAGAAACTGGCTAAGAAGCCGGATGATGATCACATGATCCCAAGACACTGCAAGTGTCGTAAATACATACTGATTGTCAAGCACCAGAATTTTAATGGTGTGACCATGGGGATGCTGCACCAGTTGCAAGTGCAAGGACTGATTGTAAATCACTTTTTTCAATGTCATTGTAACTTCAAAGAGTCGGTAAATGAATAGTTGTAAGTTGAGGACTAACTGTACAAAAGGATAAAATGTATATTTAAAAAGCACCTTTGGGGGGAAAACAGATAAATGCAATTTATATTGGAGAGTTAAATTCTGGATCAATGCAGAAACAAGGAGTTATGAGTGAATACAAGTGCAACAGGCTGGGAAAAGAGATTATTCTATCTGTTCTTACTTTCCAACTTTAATTTAAAAAGACAAAGTAAGAAAATGCCACCTGTGTCTAATATTTGAGATCTTATAATTAAGGAATCCTTTAGCTTCAGGCCCGCATCGTTTCTACTTCTGAAGTCCAGCTCACTGGTAAAATATGTCTGTATGTTATCTTCCCACTAATCATACTAAATGACAGTAATTAATATGAAGCTCATTAAAAAAATTAAACATAGTTAGTAATAACAAATGGCAGGGTTTTTTTCCCTCTCTCCTCCCCTTTTCTGTGATTGTTTTTAATGAATAAACAGTGACTCTTCCATTCATTATTTATCTCCCTCTGAATGTTAATGAGCACTTTCCAACGCTCATTAACAAAGTTCAAAATTTATGGAAAAGTGGTACTTCATAAATACAAAATTCCTTCACAGTTTAAATATATACCAGTTCAGAAATCAGTAATTATGTCTCAAACTGCTCATTATACTTATAATTATAAGCCAACGGTGGCAGAACAGCACATAAATTAAAATTTAAAACAAATAAAAGTGGAATCTAATATTTATGGAAGTTACGCTGTGTTTGAATTATGGAGGGGGGAAAGGTAGAACTTTAACTGAAAACTATTAACCCCCCACATATGAAGTTTCTCCTTTAGCCTTCTAAATACAGAGGATGAAGGAATGAAGCCAACAGGGATTCTATCTGGCTCTCTCACTGAATTCAAAGACCCAACAGGAGTTAGTCTAGTCTAGTAAGTCAACACAAAGCTGGAGATCAGAGGACATTGCTTTGTGGCAAAAATGGTGGAAGCTCAAGGCAGAGGGAGCACGGAGGTGAAGGTTCAAAGAGAGAGAAAGCAAGCAAGATGAGGACCTTGAGAAAAGATGATAGAGGGGTAGATTTGATAGCTTTCTTCAAATTCACCAGGTTCAAACCATATCGGGCCTAAAATGATAATCCTACTTGGAGTTCCTTACAACTGCCCTTATGTGATTGATTGCCTGGCTGATTATACTTTTAGGCCTTTTAGTTCTTATCAGGAGAACAGAACTCTCACACAAGGTTGTGACTCACACAAGTACAGCATCCTCCTGCCTCCTTATTCCTATGATGCCACAATCTCCATGTTGCCCATGTTGTCAGTCTCCAAAAACCAACAAAGATATGAGGTGATTTCTCCAAGAACATTTTTTATTATTGGTCTACACCTATAGACAGAATCTTACCAAACGGAAGCACCCTAACTTTCTACAATAAGCACATACTGTATTCTGAGAACTACTGAGGAGAGGCTGTCTTCACTCTCTTTCTCTCATATGAACTATCTGAACTGAACTGCCTTTTATTACTCTGAAATGTATTTCTTCCTTCCTGGGAATCCAGACTGCATTCCATCACACATGCAGCCAGTCACAGCCTTGGGAAGACGACTTGACTCTGGCTTTGATCACTTCTTGATTTTAAACTTTGCTAGGTTTGATTTGACCCAGTGGTTTAGTACATTGTCCAAATCTGGACTATCTGGATTCATTTATGGCTCACTATACAGCTAGTCCTTGACTTGCAACCATTCATTTAGTGACATTCAAAATTACGCTGACACTTTTATAGTGACTTATGATCATTTTTCACACTTACGACTGTTACAGCATCCCCAATGGTCATGTGATCAAAATTTGGATGCTTGATCACTAGCATGTATTTATGAAAGTTACAATGTCTCTGGGTCATGTGATCACCTTTTGTGACCTTCTGACAAGCTAAGTCAATGGGGAAGTCAGATTCACTTATAAACCATGTTACCAACTTAACAATTGTGGTGATTTCACTTAACAGCTATGGCAAGTAAGTTTGTAAAATGAGGCAGTCTCACTTAGCAATAGGAATTTTGGATTCAATTGTGGAGGTAAGTCAAAGACTACCTGCATCTTGTAAGCCCAAAATGGGGCTTAATTTATTAACCAGATTGAGTGTAATGTATAAACACAGCCTTATTGATGCGTGCATCTTGAGATCCTCCATGCATAGAAAGATTCTTATTGGAATTTTGGATTTATCTATTTTTACTTTGGTTTATACATATTTCATTTTGTTCGGAGTGCACTATTTCCCTGAGCAGCATTGAGGGAAAGGATCATAGTCCTTATCAAGGGGAGAAGCTGACCCTAATGTCATACAATATTGTATTTTTTTATCCAATATCAACAACAATTGCATGCCATTCTTAAAGTGAACCACCAGCAACTATTTCTCCCCCACCAAATGATCTATATCTATATCTATTTAACTTAACCAAAATTGCTTTGTAAAGTTCTTAGAAACTTAAAAGTTTGCACAATAATTTGCAAGCCTCCTTGTTGGCATAATACAGGTAATCCTCAACTTACAACTGTAATTGAGCCTGGAATTATGGTCATGGCGGTCATTAAATAAGCTGTCACTATGTGACCATACAATTTTTTTTTGCAACGGCCATTAAACAAACAATATAGTTGTTAATGGGCATTTTTGCCAAAAATGGGAAGTAAACACCAGTTTCGGGTTAAAAAAGAAGAAGAAGCCAAAAATCACAGTCATGTGACCACGGGACATTGCAAATGGCCCTAAATGGAGGCCAGTTGCCAGATGCCCCAAATTAAATCACATGACCGCAGTGGGTGGACACAGCCATCAAAACTCTGAAACCGGATGGTAAGTAGCTCTGGGGAGGCCTGTCGTAACTAAGCAACTAGTTGTAAGTCAAAGACTGCCTGTAAAGATTTTCCCATAACATTAGAGTCTTTCTAAAAGAATGCTGTATTTTTCCTACCAGTTCACATTAAATG
The DNA here is from genome assembly GCF_001527695.2 of Protobothrops mucrosquamatus. NCBI lineage: Eukaryota > Metazoa > Chordata > Lepidosauria > Squamata > Viperidae > Protobothrops > Protobothrops mucrosquamatus. Next base: position 187,978 of record NW_015388288.1, read on the forward strand.
TGATGAAAAGAGAATTTGCTTTCAATAACCCCTTCAAGGAAGCAGAGAGTTTCAGAGAAACTCTTACAAATGGTGTTTTTGCACTTACAAATGTGTCCAGGGATTTGTATGACTGTCCTGTTCCCCCCCCCCTACAATCATTTCTCTAGTGAGCTGCTTCCCCCACTTCCATAAAACCTCAAGGGAAAACATCAGGAGAAACTGCCTTCCCCCCCCCTCCTGGGGGCTTTTTCAGACTGGGAATTGTGAGCAGCCAAAAAAATTTCAGAATGATGGAAAGCTGCGTCACGGAAAACAATAACATCAGCAGAAGATCCCTCTGCTTCCTTGAATAACCAAGTAAGGTCAAAAAGACCTTCAAGATAAATTAAATCCTCAAGCATCCAGAGAATCTTTCACAGGGGAAGAAATCTTTGCTGGAACGGCAAGGCAGATTTCTAACATAATATAATACAGGAGTCTGAGTTTTTCTTAGCCTCACAATGTTCGGTGCTCAACACGGCTGTTCTTGATTTTCAAATCTCATCTAAGGCTTTCCTAACCAACATCTTATGCCATGCAGAAGAACTGTGTGAAGACTTCATCTCTAGCTTAAATCACCCCTCAGGGGGACATCAGACCATAATCTTCAATTCAGATTGATAAGCTAGCATTAGGTGGAGATTTCCTCCTAATTCTGGTTCCGTGACTATGAACCCTGTTAGCACCTTGATCTGGTTGCCATGGCCACGGGGGGAGGGATCGGCCTCTGCTTTGGGGTGGGTTTCTGGGCCCATTGCAATCCTCTTCTCTTCCACATCCATCCCTAGATGTGGTGGCCACGCCAGGTAGCTCTTGCAATCTAATTAAATTGTCTTTGTGCTTTGCTGGATGAAAAGGTATTGTGGAGAAACAGCATCTGTTGATTACACAAAGCTAAGCAATTTCTTTGGCAATCATGGGCAGGAGTTAGCTAATCACAGAGCTGGAGAGCTTCCTGCTGCGTTTTCCATTACCTTGTAATTTTTGTCTTGTTCACTGTTGCTGAAAACGGCCCCTCTCCGCTTTTGAATTCACCCCGCATCCCCCCTGCGCATCTTCCCCACTCCTCTTGTCAGTGCATATGATTTCCACTGGGGGAATGTCTTGAGCTTAGTTATTGGAGTTTAACAGCCAAGGAAACCTCTGTGATGATGCCATTAATCTCCCAAATTTATGTCCTCTTCCTTTTTGAAGGACTAGGTGCAATTAGAAACAATTTGTTTTGGGGAGGGGATGTTTTTAAAAAATCATAATTTTCTCACCCGGTCCATGCAGCGGAAAGAGGGAGGGGTGGTTTTTTAAAAAAAGAAAAGAAAAACTAGAGCATTTGCAGCTCATTAGCAGCAAGATTCACAAAACATCTGGCCTTGTCCCCTCCTCTTTCTTTCTGATGGTGGTGCAGAGTGCCAGGGGTTTTTGCATTCAATCCACATGCTGGAGATGCAAAATTGCTTTGCCAGGAACTCATTAAATGTTCTCACAAGTCAAACCGTGTAACCGTTTGGGGAAAATTGGAATATTTCGCCACTGCCCTCTCCCACCCAGAATGTTATTCTTACCATGGCAAGCACGTAACAGCCATATATTATGCTTTGAACATCTGACCATGGTTGGGTTCCCCATGCATTAACAACAGCACAAGACTCACGTCCTGGAAATATCTATTTTAGTTCCAGGTCCTCATGATATGACCGGTGTATACTGTAGTTGCACATCAATGATGATGATGAGGAGGAGATAGTTTTTCCCTTATTTTACAAGTGACCAATAATAATAATAATAATAATAATAATAATAATAATAATAATAACAACAACAACAACAACAACAACAACAACATTGGAAGGGACCTTGGAGGTCATCTAGTCCAACCCCCTGCTCAGGCAGGAAACCCTATACCATTTCAGACAAGTGGCTGTCCAGTCTCTTCTTAAAAACTTCCAGTGTTGGAGCATTCACAGCTTCTGGAGGCAGGTTGTTCCAATGGTTAATTGTTCTAACTGTCAGGAAATTTCTCCTTAGTTCTAGGTTGCTTCTCTCCTTGATTAGTTTCCATCCGTTGCTTCTTGTCCTGCCTTCAGGTGCTTTGGAGCATAGCTTGACTCCCTCTTCTTTGTGGCAGCCCCTGAGACACTGGAACACTGCTATCATGTCCTCCCTCGTCCTTCTCTTCATTAAACTAGACTTACCCAATTCCAGCAACCGTTCCTTATATGTTTTAGCCTCCATTCCCCTAATCATCTTTGTTGCTCTTCTCTGTACTCTTTGTAGAGTCTCAACATCTTTTTTACATCGTGGGGACCAAAACTGGATGCAGTATTCCAAGTGTGGCTTTACCAAGGCATTGTAAAGTGGTATTAATACTTCACGTGATCTTGATTCTATCCCTCTGTTAATGCAGCCTAGCACTGTGTTGGCTTTTTTGGCAGCTGCAGCACACGGCTGGCTCATATTTAAGTGATTGTCCACTAGGACTCCGAGATCCCTCTCACAGTTGCTACTACTGAGCAATGACTGAAGAGCAAGGGACATTCCCACCACAGACACAACAGCCAAATTGGGTTGGTGGGAATAAGATAGTCCAGTTCATTTAGTGACTGTTCAAAGTTACAACAGCACTGAAAAAAGTGACTTATGACCGTTTTTCACACTTACGACCATTGCAGCATCCCCATGGTCATGTGATCAAAATTTGGATGCTTGGCAATTGACTCATATTTATGACGGTTGTGTGTCCTGGGATTATGTGATCACCTTTTGTGACCTTCTCACAAGCAAAGTCAATGGGGAAGCCAGATTCACTTAATAACCATTATTACTAATTTGACAACTGCGGTAATTCACTTAACAACTGTGGCAAGAAAGGTCATACAGTGAGGCAAAATTCACTTAACAACTGTCTCGCTTAGCAACGGTAATGTTGGGGTCAATGGTGGTCGTAAGTCGAGGACTACCTGTAGCATAGCATAGCTTAAGCCGGTGCAAGATGGTAAATACTTCCTTTGTCATCCAGCCAGAAAACCTGGACAGCGGTTGCTTTATTTGTTAGTTGGGTAAATGATAACATCATGTATTTCCCCCCCCCCAAAAAAAAAGAATAGGTGGGTGATGTTTGTGCTGCTATCAAGTGGCATTGTGTGAACCTGTCTTTAAATTATTCTAATCTGAGCCTGAGTTAAAGCAATTTTTCACTCCTCCCAATCCATTGTTCAAACTGTTGGAACATGGAAAGCAGAGACTTTTTGCCATCACACCGCACTCTCTAATGGTAGCCTCAGGTTATATAAAATCTATCACCTTGGATGGAGATTGGTTAACTTCAGTGCCTAGGATGAGGAGAAGAAATAGAAGTAGGGCAGGAATTGTTAATGAGGGCAATAAATTCCAGGATGGCTTGGTTTTCTGCCAGATCAAGTGGGGGGAAATCCTAGAGTCCTAAATTCAGGCCATTTCCTTTCATATTGCAGTGCTCTCCTTGGTAGATTTATCTTCTGTTAACCAGCAGAAGGGGGACAGCAGCAAAGACCGAAGAGACCTAGGCAGTATATCTTCCCCATGTCTCCCCAGGTTATCCCACATGCCACTACAGTTCCAGAAACGTGCCTTCTCAGTGGCAGCACCTACCCTGTGGAACAGCCCCCTCCTGGAGATTCAGATGGCCCCAACCTGTTAGCCTTTCACAAGGCATTGAAGACCTGGCTATTTCCCCAAGTCTGTGGATCAGTATTAAGCATTAAATATTGAAGCTGCCCAGAATCATTGACTGAGATGAGTGGCCATATAAAATGAGTGAATGAATGAATGAATGAATGAATGAATGAATGAATGAATGAATGAATGAATGAAACATTTTATCCTTGGTGCCGGGGTGTGTGTGTTTATGCTTGGACATTTGTTTTTAACCTTGTAAGCTGCCCAAGTCAGTTGTGTGAGTCAGATGTCTATAATAGATAGATGGATGATATAATTAGATAGATAGATAGATAGATAGATAGATAGATAGATAGATAGATAGATAGATAGATAGATAGATAGATAGATAGATAGATAGATAGATAGATAGATAGATAGATAGATAGATAGATAGACAGACGGACGGACGGACGGACGGACGGACGGACGGACGGACGGACGGACGGACGGAGAGACAGACAGACAGACAGACAGACAGACAGACAGACAGACAGACAGACAGACAGACAGACAGACAGACAGACAGAAAGTTTTTAAGGAACAGTCTTTCTTCCTCAAGCCTTACTCAAGGCAAAACAATTTTCTTATGCCCAAGAAACCCAGACAGAGATGTTAACTGCTCTGGCTTATCTAGCTGTTGGTTAAGATGCATCAAGAATTAGCTCTGTACATTGAGTTACTCTTGATAGTGGAATTTTAAAACTTTAAGGAAGAAAGTGTTCTGAACTTCACCTTTAGATGGGAGCAAAATACAGAATACAGAATAACAGAGTTGGAAGGGACCTTGGAGGTCTTCTAGTCCAAACCCCTGCTCAGACCTTACTCAGTGGAATTCCTCTGCCACTGATTTGGTAAGAGAGAACATTCTCACACAGGCACAGCCCTCTCCAATTTTAATAAAGGTAAAGGCAGTAGTGTTGAATTGTTGAACTAGAAAAAGAGGATTCCCCTGACAAATATATATTGAATCATATAGCACCCAGTAATGGTAAAGACCTTGTAAGCTCTGTTCTAATAGCTAATAAAAGAACACTTGCAAACCTTGTGCGACAATTGTTGGAAAAGGCAGCTTTTATAGGAAACCAGTAGAATTAAAAGTAGCCACTTCCACTGCCAAGCAGTCCCAACTCTAATTAAAACACACTGGACAATTGATTAATTGGTAATTGGTGCTTACAATTAAAAGCTCTGGTACATGTTCCAAATTTCCAAAAACATCCAATCCAGCGATCAGCTCACAAATTTCTGCTTTTAAGCTGAGCCTGGAGTTCAGGTTTCATTGGGCTTAGCATGAGGAAATGTCTGGATTGAGTCTGTGCTGAACTTTTCTTATGAACTTTTTTAAAAGTTCACCATTCTTGTTGAGTTTCATGCAAAGCAAATTGCTTTCCCTTTTTTCTTCCAAAAAAAATATATGTTTCCAGACAAGTCCCAAGGTCGAAGAATATGCAGCAGAAGAAGCTGACCTGGAAGAAGGCAGAAGGAAATGTCACATCTCCAGCTTTACCCCATAAATGGCAAGTTTTTTAAGTTTTCACCTTAAGAATTCTGGTTTCTTGATTGTGAAGGCAGAAACGCAAGAAAATAAAATTAGGAAAACAAAGGTATTTTATAGCTCCACCACTGTAAAACCATATAATAATATCTCAGTCTGGGTTTGTCACTGTTTTGTAACTTCATGTCTTTCTTGATAAATTATAATAAACGTATCGAATGAATAACTTTTAGCTCTATATCTTCCTTGACCAAGGGTATGCAACCTTGACAACTTTAAGACTTGTGGGCTTCAGCTCCCAGAATTCCTCAGCCACCTATGCTGGCTGAGGAATTCTGGGAGCTGAAGTCCACAAGTCTTAAAGTTATCAAGGTTGCAGATCCCTGTCATTGACAAACATAAGTTGATATATTACAGAGTTTCTGTCTTGCCAAAAAACCCTAGAGGTGATTATGCTTGATTTTTGGATATAATACTGATAGAAAGTCCTCGACGTATGACCCCAATTGAGCCCAAATCTGCTAAGTGAGACATTTGTTAAGTGAGTTGTGCCCATTTTACAACCTTTCTTGCCACAGTTGTTAAATGAATCATTGCAGTTGTTAAGTTAGTAACATGGCTTTAAAGTGAATCTGCTTCCCCATTGTCTTTGCTTGTGAGAAGGTCGCAAAAGGGGATCACATGACCCCAGGACATGGCAACTGTCATAAATACGAGTCAGTTGCCAAGTATCTGAATTTTGATCACCTGACCACGGAGATGCCACAATGGCCACGTCACTTTTTTCAGCGCCATTGTGACTTGGAATGGTCACCTAAATGAACTGTTGTAAGTCAAGGACTACCTACAGTAGGGTGGGAGTAATCAAGTTTCAGCCTAGAATATCACTGGAGGCTTGATCTATGATACAAGAGTTTTCCAGCTAAGCATCGTTCCATTTTCTAGATGGCTACCAACTTATGAATTTTTCCATCCCTGTTCCTGGATTTTGGAAGAGGACAGTCTTCTGGAGTGAGCAGTTTGAAGAGAAGACATGGTACCAGCTCATGCTTGTTTTGGGGAGGGGGAAAAGCAGAGGGTCATTTTGAATATCTTGAACTCTCATTTAAGAGAGTCCTTTCCAAGGTAGCATAAAGATATTCATAAGATTATTTCACTTTTATCATAAAGCATGATGGAAAAATGGTGGAAGAATGGAAGGAGGGTGGAAGGAGGGTGATGATTCAAGGACTCTCTCGATTCATATGTAAGACAAAGATGGATGGACCTCATCATGGTAGGATCTATTTTGTCTTGTTTGAAGAAGCCCAAGTTACACCGATGAGCATAGAAGACATTTGCTCGGAATTAAAGAGTTTGTTTTCAATACCAGAACTGAATACAATGCAGAATTTTCCATATATAAAAAAGAATCATCTCTAGTATTCACTCCATTATCATAATCTGGATCAGGGTCCTTTAACTGCTTCTAGTTAACCAGTTGGAAACCAAAGTTCTTTTCTAATATATTGCAAGTGATAGCTGCATCAGTAGACCTAGCTCAATTTTCTGCTCATTCATGGAGTAGAAACCCTCCAGTGCTTTGATTGTTTAGAAAAGGAAACTAAAATTATTACATGGCTAAAACAGGAAACTCTATGCAGTTTCAACCTTTTTCATACAGAGTAAAGGTGGATAATAGTAGTCATTACAGCAATATATAAAATAAAGCCAAGTATAGAATGTGAATATAGAGAAGTTCCCCCTCCCCCTCTCTTTAAATGTTAGAATTTAACTGAAATTAAATGTGGAGAGATTCAGAGGTAATAAAAGGAAGTATGGAATGTGTTCCCATGAAATATAAGGGTCTCTAGTTTAAATGGTTTAGATAGCTAGGGTGCTGTACAGGTAGTTCTCAACTTACAACCACACTTGGGACAAGAAATTCCTTTGCTAAGCAATACAGCCATTAAGTGATTCATGCCTGATTTTACAATCTTTTTGCTGCAGTTGTTAAGTTAATCACACCACTGTTAAACAAAATCCAGTTTTCCCCATTGACTTTGCTTGTCAAATGATGATCATTGGACCCCAGGTGCTAAGACCATCATAAATACATGCCGGTGGCCAAGGAGCCAAATTTTAATCACGTGACCACAGGGACACTGTGAAGGTTGTAAATATGAGCACTGGTCATGTCAGTTTTTTCAGTGGCATCGTAACTTTGAATGATTGTTGAACAAATGATCCTAAATTGAGTATTACCTGTATTGGATTAAGAGGAAGGGACTAAGTTCTATTTCCTCCTTAGCCACAGAAATTGATGTGGAGACCTGAGGCAACTTACTCTTTCTTTACCCAACAGCCAGTGAAGATGTTGAAGTAACAGTTGCAAGACCCAGGTTCAAGTCACCTCTAAACCATGGGTGTTCACTGCCAAACTTTGGGTTAATCTCTCTCTCACCCCAACATATCTCACAAGGCTCTCATCCTGGGGAAAAATAGGAGGAAGGAGCATGGCATACAAATATTTTTTTTAGAAAAGAATGATGAGAATAAAGCCGTTGCTGCTTTTTGATGGCTTTACACAACTTTCTGAATCAAAGGCATCACAGTGTAAAAAGGAAGATGGGCAAATTCCACCTCGATGGAAGCTGGACAAATTCATCTAAATTTAACTTAAATTTAATCAAAGTTTAATGAAAACAATTAAATACAGTAAATCTGCTGATCACCCACGTCTTGAACAATTTCCAGTTGGGTAGCAAATTTCAAAGCTCTGTAAGTCACACCCAGGTCTTTGGCCAACTCGTCATGGCAACTTGGCACAGCCAATTCGCCACGGCCAACTAGAGTTACACTAATTTTGAAGAAATAGTGGAATAGAATCATTAAAGAAAAGAATCCAAATGAGGGACAAAATGAACTGTGACTGACACAAAATTAAAATATTTTTTAAATTATTTTAAATAATTAAATCAAATTGTTGAATTGTCCCACAGCGAGTTGTCCCACGGCAAGTTGGCCATGGCGAGTTGGCTGCTGTGAATTGTCTTATTCCTCCTGAAGCATCAGGCTGAACCTTCCTGGTGAAGCCAACCATGGAGTAAAAGGTCCATGGAAAAGGTCATATCCCACCAGCCATCCAAATTGTGGGTGCCTTGCTATCACCTCCCTCCGAGCTTTGCTACTTTTGCAATTTCTTGGGAAGTAGAAACAATCTTTCCAGCCTGCCAAGCTTCCCTTCCTAAGACTGAAAATGAGAAAGAAGGGAAAGGAGAAGGACTGTTGGCTCAAGCATAGGCTCTCTTCGTTTCTAAAACTGGGTCTCTACTCTAACACTTTACAGAAAATTGCTCCTAAAACATAGGATGCAATGTGCATCCCTCCTGTGCAGTCAACTGGCTGATATTCTAAAAATTTGTTTAGTGCATCCAAGATGTGCTCAGCTCCTTCCCGTCTTTGTAAAAGTAAAACCGTGGTCTGCTCAGTGTATGCCAAGGTAATTAAAACTAATTGATTCTGAATGAATGAGCAGTTTTTATGGTGATGGATAATCCACTTAGGGAAGGAGGCCTTTAAGAGAAAAGGAAGGAAACAGAGATGGTGCTTAGGAAGATGATCGGTGAAAAGACAGACTTTGGGGCCTATAAAGGGGAATGTTTGTAGCTCAGGGTTGAAATGAGGGATCCTTGATGCTCTCTGAGCTTGGTTGTTTTCTTGCAGACATTTCAAGACTAGTAAGATTAGCACTGATGATGTTACCTAGTTTGGGGAGCGAAACCTCTGCAAAAAAACAACCAAGCTCAGAGAGCACCAAGGAACCCTCATTTTTTGCCTATTGTGAGATGCACTGCCCAGACAGATATTACCAGAAGAAGGCAAGGGAGCACCCAAAAACTTAGAAAGCCATTCTTTCATGCTGTGGAAACACCCCTTTTACGGAGAATTTCATTTCGTTCTGCAGAGATCACTGTCGCTTTTAAGTACATGTTATACCTGTCTACTTAGTTTCATTCAAAGGCAGGTAAATTTAAGCCGAGACAGTAAATCACTTTCTAGCTCATTCATATGTTCATATATTCAAGCATTAATCCCTTTTGTTCAGTTTCATCTGCCTGTGATTTATTTTTGTAAAAAAGCAAGTATTATTTCACCACCGCATTGTTGTTATTTGATTACGATGATGGGTAATCCACTTTAAAATGATATGTGGCCCCTGATCCTCTAGAATTGGTAAATGACTTTCTTTCCAATTTTCAATAGGAAGCCATGGAAGTGGATTCATTAACAGCCCTAATGTACATCTGCCACCTCCACCCCAAATTAGAGGATATTGCACAATACTTTGGGTCATAACTGAACCAAGAGACAACACACTAAATCCCAACAAATTGAAGCAAAATCAACACTTGCAGAGTTGTCACTCAAAACACAAATAACCAGGCTCAAGTTATCCTATTTTGGTCACATTATGTGAAGACTTAGGTCTTTGGAGAAGATTTTGATGCCGGGAAAGGTGGAAGGAGAGAGAAGAAAACAACCAGAAGCAAAGTGAATAGCACTTAGACTTATTTACTGCCCCGTAGTCCTTTACAGCACTCTCTGAGCAGTTTACAAATGTCAGCATATTGCCCCCAACAATCGGGGTCCTCATTTTATCAACCTTGGAAGGATGGAAGGCTGAATCAACCTTGAGCTGGTCAGGATCGAACTGCTGACAGAGGGCAGAGTCAGCCTGCAACACTGCATTCTAACCACTGCACCACCATGGCTTTTTAAAGTGGATGGACTCTGGTTGGGAACAGATTGTCATGGAGAGAAACTGAAAAAAAATCATTTTTTTTTCTTCACAAGCACAAAATCCAGAAGTGATTTCCAAATAAAAAAACCATAATTCAATATATTCTCTATCTGAGTTCCAGTTATTTTAATATCGCAACAGCGAGTTGCCTGTAATTGGCTTTGATGGTGGTGTGGGGCACTGTATATGCTTTTATGAGTCCTCATTTTATCAACCTTGGAAGGATAGTTTTTTGCTTTGCACTGAAGAGGGAAATCACTTTTGTAATTTTCCACTTGATCTCATACATGCACAAACATTAGCCTGGTCATTTGTAATTCAAGGAAGAATTGACTTGTCTGATGAGCCAAGAGGGCAGAGAAAAGCAACAAAGATAAGGGGTCTGAAGGCTAAACCATACGATGAACACTTGAGAGAACTAGGTATGTCTAGTCAAATAAAGACAAGGACTAGGGGCGACATGGGGTCAACTTATTCTCCAGACCACCTGAGGGCAGGACAAGAAGTAATCATTAAAGAGATATCCAACCTCAAGCTAAGGAAAATTTTCCTGGCAGTGAGAAAAATTAATCAGTGGAATGGCTTACTCCAGGAGTTGTGGATGCTCCATCACTGGAGGTTTTCAAAAAGAAACTGGATGACCATTTGTCCAAAATGGTATAGGGTCTGCTGCTCAAGCAAGGGGTTGGACTAGAATAGAATAGAATAGAATAGAATAGAATAGAATAGAATAGAATAGAATAGAATAGAATAGAATATTGGCCAAGTGTGGTTGGACACACAAGGAATTTGTTTCCGGTGCATAAGCTCTCAGTGCACATACAAGTAATAATGATAATCATGATCACATACAATATGAAAATGCATTCATCATAAATCGTGAAATACAACACTTCATCATAAATCATAAGACTTAGTGACAGTAATAGAGTATTAGCTAAACAAACAACATCAATCATACTAGGGTACAAAAAACCCAATATAAATTGTAAGATACAAGCAGCAAAGTTATAGTCATAAGAAGATAAGGATAGGTAATAGGAAAGATGAAGAGTAGAAGACTTCCAAGATTCTTTCCAACCTAGTTATTCTATGTTTTATATTTTATTGGCTGTCCACCATATTCTCAAGCATCTCCTTAAACACCAGAGTTCAAAAGATCAATACTCATTCTATCTTGCTTCTTTAAAGTCCAATATAGAGAGTCACAGGGAATACCATGACTTGCATGATTCTAATCTTGCCTGCCTGTTTACATGCAGATTAAGGATGCAGGTTTCACACCTTCTTTACGTTCAGGCTACTATATGTGGGCTGCAAAAACCTAGAT